>NC_089786.1:11722500-11750000 GCF_040412425.1 Macrobrachium rosenbergii | reverse complement strand
TACAAAAGATTGATATGGGTATTGGATTGTCTGTGGAAGCCAGTGTTGGAATGGTTGAGCCAACTCTCCTTCATGGAAGTGAAGTGAGGATGCTGAATGCAGTTGAAAGGAAAAAGGCTTAAGTTGTTAAGATGAGGTTTCTGTAGCATGTCTTGAGAAAAACTAAAAGGGTGGAAAATATGGAGATATATAAAAGTGGTTCAAAGTTGAGCCCAGATGAAAGGAGGGATCAGAATGTTGATAAAAATCTGACCATTTTGAACGAACGGAGAAAAACAGGTTGATGATAAGAATAGGTGAGTGACGTGACTAAAGTCGGGGAAGTTTTCTGCACATGGGGCTTACTCAGAGTATTAATTCGGCTGTCATCGCTGTGTGGTTTTCTCTTCTGGATCCACCTTGTGTTAGGCAAAACTGGTTAATTCTGGATTTATCTATCTATTTATCTATCTATCTATCTATCTATCTGTCACATATATATATATATATATATATATATATATATATATATATATATATATATATATATATATATAGACACACACACACACGTTGTAGCCACAGTGCCTTCTTAATGTCTGGTAAAAAGTGACCAGTAGATTCTAAATTATTTATATATATATATATATATATATATATATATATATATATATATATATATATATATATATATGTATATGTGTATATATGTATATAATAATGTATATGTACAGTATATATATAACGTGTGTGTGTAAGTATATATGCATGTATACACAGATAATTTGTGTATATATAATAAGCACGAATAACGCTCGTATAAACCCCAGGTGATGAAAGTCCGTACAAAACTTGGTGGTTAACTGTTGGTAAGGAATCCAGATGGTAACCTTGTTCGGAGGGATAATTGTGTACACTGTGTGTGTGTGCGTGTGTGGTTGTGTATGTCAGTTTGTGTCTTGCGAGTTTATGTGTGTATTTTCTCGCACTGATGAGAGAGAGAGAGAGGTAATAATCACGATAACAAAAAACACCAAATCTGTGCATTTTAATTCGTATTTCAGGATCACAATCAAATCACAATATAACGGAATTCATTGTGAAACTATTTGTGTTTGTCAGTACATGTCTGAGAGAGAGAGAGAGAGAGAGAGAGAGAGAGAGAGAGAGAGAGAGAGAGAGAGAGAGAGAGAGAGAGACTGGTCTAACCTCGCTTCATCGATTCTTGTAAACCATCGAGATAATTCTCTTAAATGGACTTAATAGATCCCGGACCTTAATATCTTGGTTAGTAAAATACCAAATTGTCGAATTAATTGTTCCCCCTGTTCATTTAATACGGAGATTCTTATACAAGATTACCATTATTATTCATAATGTGGACGCATTCGTATGGATTAAACCAGAACGGTTATTATTAGCTAGCTAAGAAAGGAACCTCAAAGGTGAATGCATACTTAAGTAAGAAGGGAATAATAGAAACAGACGGGGAAGCAAGAGTATGGAAAGCCAACGTGGGAAAACAAACAATAAAATAAAGGGTATTGAAATGCAAGTTAAGATAGAGCTACAGACCCAAAAATATACGGAAATGAAGAGTTGCCGCAAAGCAAGCAGAGTGAATGCATGAATCAATTAATAAATAAATAAAGGTGAGGTGACGCTTACACTGCAGTATTATTAAACACTCCACTAATCAATGAAGAATCTAAGAATGCAGTTTAGTCACGTCGACTAGCGTTGTCGACGTCATGGTAACGATGCGACCATGTCCGGAGAAAGGTTGTTTGACGCCATACGGCTCTTAACTACTCAGTCGAGGATATGTACAGTACAATCGATAGCCAGTCAGACTTACAACCTATGAACTACGTTTTTCCCCTTAAGCTTATGTAAAAAGTACTCCAGTGGTAGGATCTTTCCTAGATAGTAACCCCCAAAGTGTTTTAACTTGGTATGTATCCACCTTTGCGGCTTGTTTAGTACAAGCCCGTTTGGGATTACCTTTAAAACATAAACAAAAGATTGTAAATATCGTAGAGATAATGACCCTCAAGAAATATTAGTCCTAGATAACGACCCCCGAAAACCCTTGGGGGTCACTATGTAGGAAAGATCCCAGTAGTAGTGTAAGGGATACATCCTAACTTAATCCAAGGGCACAGTGTTTCGCCTTGGGAGGTGTTTTAATCTCTCCCAGCCTCCAGATATACAGTTAATTCTGCCAGTTTTCCTTTGCCTCTGTGAGATTCAATGCCACAGGTTTTTATAAGTTTTATTCCTGCTGTGACCATATGGTTGAATGATTTTCTTAATCATGTAGTTGAACTATTGGCTTTTCAGAAGTTCACAGTTGGTGTAAAAGCTGTTTATTTATTTATTTTTTAAGCAGGCTGACACGAGACTTTCTTTACAGTATACATTTCACTTTTCCCTTATGTTATTAGTTTTTCTTTGGTATTTCTCTCCTTGTGCAGGAAACCTTCTGCTTTTGCACCTAGGGTTGCAGATTGGCTTGTAATAGCAATAACAAACGATTCTCACATCTCCTTAAGCATACGTTTGGCTTTATGGTATTTTGAAGATAATCTCGCCCTGTCTAGTGGTTTTTCAGACCTCAGTGTGACCACTTCCGCTAACACCAGACTCCTAAGGTCTGTTCAAGTGCCTGAGCACTGCGTTGAGGTTGATAGCTCCATGCCCAACATCAGTAGCCGGGGTCTGAGTAACTGGCTGAACTGGAAGCCTCATTCTTTAAGTGCTGTCAGTGCACCTCACTTGGTGCACTGTAGGCATTACTTTAAGTGTCTTTGCAGCGTCACTTCGGCCCTAAGTTGCAACCTCTTTCATTCCTTTAACTGTACCTCCATTTATATTCTCTTTCTTCCAACTGACTTTCCACCCCCTCTAACAATTGTTTCATAGTGCAGCTGCGAGGTTTTCTAGTTAGACCTTTCAAACCTTTTACTGTCAATTTCCCTTTCAGCTCTGAATGACGTCATAGGTCCCAGCGCTTGGCCATTGGCCTAAATTCTATATTTTGTTCTGTTCACCACCATTTCGAAAAATCAGTGACCAATGGAAGACGGGCGGAAGGCGAAAAGGGATCGGAACCCCTTCCTCTTCGTTAAGAGGAGGATCAAGTTGCTCCGGGAGAGCTTCTTTCTCCTAACGAGTCGTCTGTCTTTAATCTTCTTCCTTCCAGGATGGGTGGGAAGGGAGGACACACGTAAGCCAGATGGAGTAGAGGAGGTGAAAAGAATATTGCGACGTGTACAACAAACGGAAGGTCCCCGTATGGGGTTAATGCCGTCAATGCACCTCATGCGGTGCACTGTAGGCATTACTTAGGGTTCTTTGCAGCGTGCCTTCGGTCCCTAGCTGCAACCCCTTTCGTTCCTTATCCTGTACCTCTTTTCGAATTCTCTTTCTTCCATCTTACTTTCCACCCTCTCCTAACAACCGATTCAAAGTGCAACTGCTTTGAGGTTTTCCTCCTGTTGCACCTTTCAAACCCTTTACTGTCGATTTCCGTTTCAGCGCTGAATGACCTCATAGGTCCCAGTGCTTGGCCTTTGGCCTAAATTCTGTATTCAATTCAACGAACGGAAGGTGGAAATGGATGGGCGGAGATTGAAAAGCGAAAGTGAAGGACGAGGGGGATGGATGAGTGGGAGATAAAGGCGATGAAGAGGTTGAAAAAGTGAGAGGAGAAAGTGAAGGTAGAGGGAAGAGTGAACGGGAGGGGAATGTGATGGGATGGGGAAGAATGAGAGAGAGAGAGAGGGGGGAGAGAGAGAGAGAGAGGAGGGTGGAGGTGAAATTAAAAGAAAATAGGCAAACAAGAATTTGGTGAAAATGTAGAACAGGCAGAATGAAGGAGAGACACTAAGCCGAAAAGGAAAGAATAACGTATAAAGGGACAGAGCATGAACAAAATATGCGAGCACAGAAAGAGCTGAAGAATAAACGAGAAAGGAAATTGACGGAAAAAGAACGAGAGAAAATGAAGGAACGGAGAAGAACGATGAGGTGATAGAAAAGGAGGAAAATAAACGAGAGGTGAAAATGCAAGGAGGGACGAAGAATGGGTGGAGGAAGGAGGTAGAACGACACCGATAAGTTAGGGGAAAGAAGAACCAGTAGACAAAGAGTCCTAAGTCGTAGGATCCGACGGATTTCACAGACTTAGGAAACTGGGACTTGAAATCTCTCTCTCTCTCTCTCTCTCTCTCTCTCTCTCTCTCTCTCTCTCTCTCTCTCTCTCTGTTTTAGATTCTGGCGACCAGTAGAAACAAAAGGCCTGACGTCAGCTGCACGTCGATATTTTAGTTTTGTCAGCAGTTGTTGGAGACTGTTGGAAAGGTAAACATTACGAATACCTTTGATTAAGCGTTCTCTCTCTCTCTCTCTCTCTCTCTCTCTCTCTCTCTCTCTCTCTCTCTCTCTCTCTCTCTCTCTCTCTGTATATATATGTGTGTGTGTGAAAATGAGAAAATTTAAATACAATTTAAAAGAAATAAAATCTAAATAAAATTTACGTTAAGAACTTGTCAGAAAACCGATTTGGATTGTGTATGAAAATTCACATATACTAGCGTTCATTCATTCACAAATTGTGTATATATATACTGTATATATAAAACATACATACATACACACACATATATAAATATATAATGTATATATGTATATGTGAATGAATGAATGCGTGTATCTGTGAATTTTCATACATTTGTACATTCAGTCCAAGTCGATTTTCTGACAAGTTCTTCATGTAAATTTTTATTAAGGTTGTTAGTGAAAATGTGGTTATTTCTATTTCCCCTTTTGTCTCATCATAATATTCTTAATTGACTTTTCAAACTAGAGAAAGAAGAAAGTAAAATTAAGCGGATTAAATCCACTGGATTCTTGCTTCTCTATTTAACATTCTGACGCAATTTTAAAACACTCACGAAACCGTAAAGCTCAGGAAAATGGAAGAAGGAAGAAGATTCTGAGTATTGGTATGAAAAAGAGGTTTAGGCTTCCTTTGCAGTTGGTTTAAGTGACACAAGTCTTTCGTCATTAAGATGCTGACTTTATGACAGCGCAGGATGTTTACCCTTAGGAATACCCAACAGGAGAGCACTCGCTCTCACCCTCTACTTATAATCTTGTATCCTCATCTAAAATTAAAGACATGGAACGTTCAAGGCCAGTCTCTGTGTTAATCAACGAAAACTACGTATCTTAAAAGTGTGAAATATTCGGGGAATTAAGAGGGCATTGTGGTTATGACAATTACGTCCAAACTCTTCACGGGCTCTGCGGGGCGTCACGTGTTCCCCAATAGTTTTTTTTTTCAAACGTGTTTTTTTCATCACGTCTGAAAAGAGCACGTGGCTTGTCCACGTGAGAGGATAAAACGAAACGAAAATGTTAACTGATAAGGAAATAGGGTTTAAGTTCGCGTGATTAGGTCCTATCGCGCTTGATAGCCTTTTTGGGGGAATTATTCGTTTTAGATTCTCTGTTTTCGTGATATGTCTCGATAGTGTCTGATTTACATAAGCATATAAAATGAAGCTGTTTCCTCCTAACGTCGAGTGGTTCCATAGAAAAACTAACACGACATTCACTACCACATTCAAACATACGATAAGTATTGGTGTGTGAATTCCCTGCTTCGCACACAATGCAGATGGATCATGAGCAGAACGTCGAGTACCCCTACGTACACTGCGCTATTCACCTCATCTATTCGCACTTTCTAAATATGCATAGTGGGTTGCCTGGCTCGTTGGTAGAGCGCTGGGCTTGCGTATGCAAGTTCGCGGTTCGATTCCCAAAGCTGTCGGTCGAGACAGCTGTCGTCCATCATTTGAGTTACCTGTGGATGGGTACCATTGTCAGCTGGGTCCAAGAAGGATATGAGACTATATATATATATATATATATATATATATATATATATATATATATATATATATATATATACTCTTATGTATTATATGTATGTATGTATGTATGGATCGTGATTCAGTGGTTAGGATGTTAACGTCACCGGTTAAAAGTCCAAGATTGGATTTTCAAGAAGGGTGGAAGGCTTAAGACACGCTCTGTTAAATGCGCTGTGCCTTTGTTTACCTAAACATCGAATCATTTAAGCTGATATGTAGCAACTATGTTGAGTTTCAGTAAGGATGGAGAAAGGCATGGGCCTGCCACCTCCATCAATGTGTGTACTTAACTGCTCAAAAGTGGATCCCAAACTGCCAGGTCTAGTCTTTCTGGAGAGAAAACTATTGTGCCGGGTTTGTCTGTCCGTCCTCACTTTTTTCTGTCCGCACTTTTTCTGTCCGCCCTCAGATCTTAAAAGCTACTGAGGCTAGAGGGCTGCAAATTGGCTTGAAGATCATTCACCCTCCAATCATCGAACATTCCAAATTGCAGGACTCTAGCCTCAGTAGTTTTTAAGTTATTTAAGGTTAAGGTTAGCCATAATTGTGCGTCTAGCAACGATATTGGTCAGGCCACCACCGGGCCGCGATTGAAGTTTTGTTGGCCGCGGCTCATACAGCATTATACCGAGACCACCGAAAGATAGATCTATTTTCGGTGGCCTTGATTATACGATGTACAGAAAACTCGATTGCTCTTCGGCGCATTTTTTTTTTTTTTACATTCAGTCTATTCCGGGCTATTACCAGTCAGTTAAGCTGCCCTTCCGTCTGACGTTCGGATTAAGCGACATCCGAACGACAGCAGCATATAAAATCAACAGGGAACTCCGGGAACTCAGGGAACTCTGGCGTTTTTGATGCATAGCATATGCTCGCTTTATCCGACAAAATAGCGCCAGTTTCCGTCTCGGTTGTGTGACTCGCCCCCGTTAATAAAAGTAATGAATGACCCATCCGTTGCACCGGTGGTGTATGCATATTTAAAAGAGAGAGAGCAGGGAGGGTATTCAAACACTGGATATAAGCTTCACCGTCGTTCGTCGTCCGCCTGACATATTGGGGTTCACATATAAAAATAACCCGTGAGAGAGAGAGAGAGAGAGAGAGAGAGAGAGCGTTTTATCTCTGAAAATGAGCATGATAATAGATTTCACTTTACTGCACTCGTTTGTCTTCCTGACACCGTTGAGATTCACACAAAAGTGCCCAGAGAGAGAGAGAGAGAGAGAGAGAGAGAATATCTTATCGTTGATAAAAAAAAATTATAGTAGATTTAACGTCACTGACAATCTCGTCCTCCCTAATTTGATGAAATGTAGTACAAGGCGAAAGCAGGTCCTCCTGGGGTTTACAAATAAAAATAACCCATGACAGGTTAGAGATAGCGTTTTCATATTTTTCAGTGCATCATTACATTCATATCTCAAATAGTAAATAGCATTTTCCAAGTTTTTATGAATTACATTTTCTAAGAAATTTTCGATAAATACTTACAATTCTCTTCTGAAAACCGTATTTTTTTTTCTGATTAGCAAAATATTTTTGCAGGCTTTTTCAATTGTATTACTACCTTAGTTTACTGTATAGTATTAAATTAAGGAGTTGCCCAATATTCTATGTCTTCCAAAGCTTCAGCAGATTTTGTGGAATTAACCTCTACTTTCACTAGCAAGATACCTCTATTGAAAATAGTCTTTCGACGCTTACAGTCAGTTAAAGCATTTGTTGTTTAATTACATCATTTACAAACTGATGTGATTAAGTGCTTCAAAATTTTCCCACATAGCGGCTCTTGGAAAAAATCAAAATAGCAAGAAGTGCCACTATGATCCTGTAATTGCTGAGTCAGATATGAACCCCTTATTTTGCCAATTTCTAAGACTTGTTGCTACACGGGAGAAACATCAGCAGCTTGGCCTCTCCTCCCCACCTCACCCCTACCCCAACCCCAACTCCCCAAAACACATGCAGTCTCGCAAGTCATCATCTATTTCGCTAACTTTGGATAAACTATACCCGAAAAGCTCAGTTGTTTTGCGGATACTCTTTTCGATCTTTTACCTCCTTACTCCTTGACGCCTTTTTTTTTTTTTTTAGATTAGGTCTTACACGAGCACCTCCTTGAAATGTAAGGTCTCGCGCTTCCTTCATGCTTATCTGGAACTAGTCTTCCTGTCTTTTCCGTTTCTTATTTTTTCGATTGCTGGGCTAGAAAGAGGCTGGGCCGCTGTCTCACTGGTCTTTAAGCCTCTTTTCATAAAGACAGCACACGTATTGTTTCCTTTCCGAACTTCAAAATTTAAGGTCAAACTGCAGATGATCTGGAACCTGCGTATAGGTAAATCCCGAGAAAAAGTCATAGTCTTACTTTGGAAATTTAAATGTTAAAAGTAGTCTTCCTACCAGCATGGGTCTAAATCTTTTATCTAGTGGGGCAATACCAAGTTGGCCTTAGTGGTTCAGACCCAGAAATCTAAAACCTGGAGAGAGGCAGCCATGCCCTTGGGTCCAAAGCTACTTTACCTTAGACGTGACTCCATCCCCGTCCTTGATGTGTGACAGGCTGTCCCCATGCAGTTATTTTTGTGTTCTGACTTAAATACTAAAAAAAAAAAGAAACTAGATAAATAAGCTACACTAAATGAGTTTATATCCACAGTGCTGTTGCATTTGCGTATGACAAATTGATAGATCTGAACCCAGACTGATTAGGCAATTTCATGCTAAGTGGTCATGGTTTTTTTTTTTTGCCACATTTCTAGCAACTTACCACCAAACTGTGTACCAAGTAGCCTTTTCCTCCTAAATTGAAGTCTCACATGCCCGTTAAACCCATGTCACATAAACTCGAACATGAGCAATTTCAGTTTTGCCATCAGTATTGGTTACTTGGTGCAAATTTTTTTTTTTAAATCCAAAGTCCTAGTGTAACATCATCTTTGTCATGAGTCTTCAAACCATTTAAAACCGTATTCATCAATGCTTAGTTTAGCTTTGTCAGATTAGAATTTATAAGGAAATTTGCCTTAAGTTGGGTGTATTATTATTATTATTATTATTATTATTATTATTATTATTATTATTATTATTATTATTTTAAGTAGTAGAGACCATTGAGTCACTTGAGTCACATTTCAGATTCTTAGGATTCACCAGAATGCTTTGTTCTTAAATGAATGGGGGAATTATGGCAAGGTAAGGTTTAAGAAGTTGGTCAGCTATTGCGGGAGACCAAACTGAACAGATGAAAAGAAAATGGCAGAAAACTATGCTAAGGGGGCGCCTAAGCAGGGACACTACAAAGAACGCTCATCACTGTCTACAGTGTCCCACACAGAGGCAACGTGGGTAATACCGTCTTTTCTAAGTCTAAATCTATGCTCAAACTGACTGATGGCAAAACCCGTAGACGATAAGTTTTTTTTTTTTACTCAAGTAGATAAAAGTTTATCATATGAAAATACTATTTTAATATTCCGTTATCTGTGTAACCTTCTACTAAATCCACCAAATCTTTTTGATCTCTCTCTCAGACCTTTGTTATTCACTTGACATTTGCTCTAGATATCAGTAAGGAGTACCGAGTTTTGACCCAGTTACTAAGACTCTTTATATTGCAGTATTATGCTTCTACTACTTTGTCCTCAATCTTTAACTCATTTTATTGAGTGATTTATGTCTTGCAATATTTCGTTTTCGCTTGATACCCTGTTTGCTTATCTTGATAGTCAACGTAATTTTTTTTTAAGATTTTATCATTTTATATTATTGATACACTTTACATCATAATATATATGTATAATATATATAATATATATATATATATATATATATATATATATATATATATATATATATATATATATATATATATATGTATGTATATTATGTTTTGTGTATGTGTTGTCACCAACTGAGACCCGATTTAGTGACTACTTGCCAAAAGTTGCCAGAATATATAATATACTGTATAAGAATTCATTCTCCCATTCAATAATAAGGATAATGAGTTAGTAAATGTCCATATCTCGAGCATTATATGGATGAAAATGATTTTTCAGTTCTGGGAAAATGGTACTGTTTTCAAGCTGTTCAGAGTAACCTCGATAAAAAGATATATTATCGATCTGTATTATATATAAAACACGCACAATCCATCATTAATTAGGAGAACATTACCAAATGATATCATTCAAGATTATCAAACCAACGCCAATCCGTAACCTCAGTAAAACATTGTTCAGGTCAGCTTCCACCAAGTGTATTGAATTCCGTCGCAATTCCATCTAGCCAAATTATCTCGTTGATTCTCTCCGAATTCCAGAATTCCAGATTCCCCGTCCGGGGGAAACTTCGAGACACATTCCCTGAATAACAACCGATTCCAGACTTGTTCTGGTGGAGACCATACACTCCCCTTTAACCTTAATTGGCGCTAATTACAGGTGTAATCAAGCGAAGGCGAAATGACGGTCTGTTTAGAAACGGCAGCGATTCACTTCAAACTTCTTGACGCCCCTCCCCCCCCTCCCCGCCCAAGACTTCAGGACGCTAAATAGGGAGGGAGAGGGTCGGATTTTATTTTGTCGATTGTGTTCCAGCCAGCTTCGTCGAAGTTCATGCTTGTTACCTAACTGCTTCATTCTCTCTCTCTCTCTCTCTCTCTCTCTCTCTCTCTCTCTCTCTCTAATCATTCTAATTTTTCCATCTCTATACATCAGTTACTCATATACATGTATGCATGTGTGTATGTATGGATATGTATGTAAATACAAATTTATATGTGTATATATAGGTATGTATATATATAGAAAATTATATATGTGCGTGTGTGTTTGATGCATATGTATACAATTTATATATATGTATATATATGTATATGTATATGTGTGTATATGTATGTGTATATGTATATGTGTGTATGTATATGTGTGTGTATATATATATATATATATATATATATATATATATATATATATATATATATATATATATATATATATATATATATATACTATGTGTGTGAGCCAATAAGGCTATGCGTATGTTTTTCAGTTCAACACTATTATTTTTTTATATAAAATTAGGTTCATTTTTTCACAGTGTTTTACATTGTTTCCCTTGGTGTTCCTTGGTATTCTCGTGAACTTTTTAGCGATTCCAATCAAATTTATAGATTTTCACGATCGTAAAGTAACTTTTGACAGCTATATAACGAATTTTCACGAACTTTCAGTACCTTCTCAAGTTATTTTTATCAAGTATTATTTCGAAGTTTATGAAAAAAAAAAAACCAACATTTGCAAAGAACCAAATCAAGAAACATTCTATTTTTCCATACCTGATCTGGATTTTAAACCTTGTACATAACCAGTTTATGATATTAAAAAAAGCATTAATATTGGGTCACTGGCAAGGAAATGTTTGGAAGAAGCTTATTCCTTTCGGCGGTACACAATTCCCTGAGTTTTGCTCTGTTCCAGCAATTCTTATGACAAGCTAGAAAGAAACTGTTATACCCGGCGGTGGTGCACGATGTACCATGTGCTTTTTCATTTCTTGCAGTCTTCGCCGAACTCTTTTATACAGACTGAAATATACTGCGCTTTCTTTATATATATATATATGTATATATATATATATATATATATATATATATATATATATATATATATATATATATATATATATATATATATATATATATATATATATTTTTTATATTTTTTTACAGATTAAAGGAAACTGTTCATCCGTTTGGTGGTATATATTTACCAAGTGGCCTCCTACTTTGCTGTGGAAAATTTTCTTGTGCCAAAGTTAATTGAAACTGTATTTCCTTTTGGAGGTAACGGGCTTTAATTTAATTTAGTTTTCAGTAACTTCTCGGTACAAGTTACACTTAAGTTTCATGTAATTTAATTAATTTTTTTTTCGTGTAAAGGCCGATGGGACGGCTCACACTTACTTATATTCGGAGCCCAGTGAAACGTCCCACATAAATCCTTCATCCGGAGGAGGGTGAGACATCCAGCATAAATCCTTCATCCAGACGCTGGTGAAACGTCCCACAGAAATCCTTCATCCGGGGAGGGTGAGACATCCAACTTGAATCCTTCATCCAGAGGAGGGTGAAACGTCCCCAGAGGAGTGTGAAAAGTCCCACATAAATCCTTCATCTGGAGGAGGGTGAGACATCCAACATGAATCCTTCATCCAGAGGCGGGTGAAATGTCCCACATAAATCCTTCATTCGGAGGAGGGTGAAACATCCAACACAAATCCTTCATCCAGGGAAGGGTGAAACGTCCCCAGAGGAGGGTGAAAAGTCCCAAATAAATCCTTCATGCAGAGGAGGGTGAAATGTCCCACATAAATCCTCCATCCAGAGGAGGGTGAAATGTCCCACGTAAATCCTTCATCCAGAGGAGGGTGAAACTTCCAACATAAATCCTTCATCCAGAGGGTGAAACTTCCAACATAAATCCTTCGTTCAGAGGAGGATGAAACTTCCAATGTAAATTCTTCATCTGGAGGAGGGTGAAACGTCCCTGGAGGAGGGTGAAACTTCCAACATAAATCCTTTATCCACAGGAGGGTGAAACTTCCAACATGAATCTTTCATTCGGAGGAGGGTGAAACTCCCAAAGTAAATCCTTCATCCAGAGGAGGGTGAAACTTCCAAAGTAAATCCTTCATCCAGAGGAGGGTGAAACTTCCAACGCAAATTCTTCATCCGGAGGAGGGCGAAACTTCCAACATAAATCCTTCATCTAGAGGAGGGTAGAACTTCCAACACAAATCCTTCATTCGGAGGAGGGCGAAACTTCCAACATAAATCCTTCATCCGGATAAGGATGAAACTGCCAATGTAAATCCTTCATCTGGAGGCAGGCGAAACGTCCCCGGAGGAGGGTGAAACTTCCAAAATGAATCTTTCATTCGGAGGAGGGCGAAACTTCCACCATAAATCCTTCATCCAGAGGATGGCAAAATGTCCCACATAAATCCTTCATGTGGAGGAGGGTAAAACTGTCAACATAAATCCTTCATTCGGAGGAAGGTGAAACATCCAACATAAATCCTTCATCCGGAGGAGGGTGAAACATCCAACGTAAATTCTCCATCCGGAGGCGGATGAAATTTCCAACATAAATCCTTCATTTGCAGGTGAGTGAAACATCCATCATAAATCCTTCATCCGGAGACGGGTGAAATATCAAGATAAATAATTCATTCGGAGGAGGGTGAAACTTCCAACACAAATCCTTCATCCGGAGGAGAGTGAAACAGGAGGTGGGTGAGACGTCCCGCACAATGCCTTCATCCGACGACCCACAATACAAATGCCTTCTTCTGGAGGCTGATGAGACGGCTAGCAGAATGCCTTCGTGTAGCCTCGGTCCGTAGAAAAAAGGCAACGAGAGGAAAGGAAAAGTCGGGCCTGACTCTGAAGGAAACTGTAAACAGGCCTCTTGAATGTTCATGTATGAAATTGGAAAATATTTGGTATGTTTTCTGCGGCTTTTGAAAATTTATATAAAGATATTGTAAAGATGTACTTCTTGATATATTAATGTATTTCATGATATATTCTACTAAAGTTTTTGAAAAATACTAGATAAAAAGCACCTTCAAAAAAACATACATACTGAACTTTCAATGTAGTTTGCGAGCGACAAGAATAAATTATTTCATGATATATTCTGCTTATGGCCTAAACATAAAATGCCATTACCAGAAACTAGCAGTTTGAACTAAAGACACTCGTCAGTAAAATAATACAATAAAACAAGAGCAGTAGTTGAACAAATGAAAATTGCCAACATATCAAAAGAAGTAATATGTCCATTTGAAACAGCATAACACTAAGTATATATTAACAAACGTATATTATATGATAGTTAATGGGTAACATTGTCCAATTTGTACTGACATCTCATGACATGTAAAATAAAAGGATCTAATTTATACAAACCAGGCGATAAATTAAAATTTAAGAACACAGGTTTTATTGAAAGAAATTTGATAGAGACAGCTTGCATTGTTCACAGCAAAGGAAAAAAAAATTAATTTATCGCCTGGTTTGTATAAATTAGATCCTTTTATTTTACATGTCATGAGATGTCAGTACAAATTGGACAATGTTATCCATTAACTATCATATAATATACGTTTGTTAATATGTACTTAGTGTTATGCTGTTTCAAATGGACATATTACCTCTTGGTATTTTGGTATTTTTCTTTTGTTCAACTACTGTTCTTGTTTTATTGTATTATTTTATTGATGAGTGTTTTTTTAGTTCAAACTGCTAGTTTCTGGTAACGGCATTTCATATGTTTAAGATTTTAGGCCTTTCTTGACTACACACATTGTAACATTTTTTCTCTTTCCTTAATAAACGCTCCAAGAAGAGATCCATTGGAGGACGAAACTGTTGGGCATAATCTCACAAAAACACCTTTCATTTTCCTATGTGGAATACAACTAAATATATATCTACATATATAAAACCAAAGTGAATGAACGTTTACAAACAACATTGCTTCTCAACCGGCTTCTCCGCAGCAGCACCTTTTTCTGTGCTGTGGATTAATGTAAATACGAAACGCGTCTCTCGTCCCGTCAAAAAGAAGAAGAAGAAGAGGACGAAAAAGTTTCATTGAAACGCGATCGGCCGTTTTTATCCGCCCTAGTTTATCAGCTCGATAACATGAGACGAACTAGACGCCAGAGTGACGTTTATTGGTTTCCAGGTGGGGAGAAATAATTATCGAGAGATTCCCTTTCAAATTACAATCTCTCTCTCTCTCTCTCTCTCTCTCTCTCTCTCTCTCTCTCTCTCTCTCTCTCTCTCTCTCTCTCTCGCAGCGCCATGGAAATTTGAAGTGTTGGGATGATGCTGTTTGTGATATTGTTTGCTTTTTTTTCCCCTCGTCAATTCTTCGTGATTACTTTGGATGCCAGGAATAATGTAATCCACCTTAATTGTATTTAAAGCATCTTCTCCATTGTAGAGTTACTTATTTATCTTGAATATGAAATGCAGAGAAACTTTCATGTGTTTTCTGAATCTCCTAAGTGCTCTCTCTCTCTCTCTCTCTCTCTCTCTCTCTCTCTCTCTCTCTCTCTCTCTCTCTCTCTCACTGTGTTGTCAGAAGATGTTACTTAATTTTCCTCGTTTAACAAATAGAAACAATTGTATTCGTTTTAGCTCATTCCACATCCCCTTTTTTTCAGTCTCTCTCTCTCTCTCTCTCTCTCTCTCTCTCTCTCTCTCTCTCTCTCTCTCTCTCTCGTGATTTTAATGTTTCCGTCAGTGTCTGGCTTTAAGATGATTTTTCTTTTAAAACAATCACTCTGTTGTCCTAATTGTGACTTATTCCCGTTTACCCAGTCTCAAGGTCTGAATTGTACCCCTTACCATTTGTACTGAGATTGAGGTTTCTAGTAGCTAGTTGCTAGTAGCTCGTCGTGATCGCTAGTTACAGGGTCAGTCCTTATCACTGGTGCCCTACGAGAGGGCATTCTTTTAGATATATACCCCGTTTCACACTGTAGGGTTTTGTGTGTAACCATTTTCTAGCTTTGTTTCACTGTTTTCCCCATTTTCTAAAAATATACCTTTTTTTTACCTTTTTTAATAATGCTGATTTTTGGTTTTAGCACCCTTTTTTAATATTATTCGTTTCTTATTTCATCAGTCTTTTAAATCGATTGGCTTTTGTTTTACCCATCTTACGATATTCCTTGTTTTGTCTCTGATGCACCTGTTTTACATACTCTTTCTTTTTTAGGTTTAACCAGTGTTCTAATAATGATAGTTTTTTCAGTTCCACCCATCTTCCAGTGATGATTGTTTACCCCCACTTTATAATACTTATTTTTGTTTTACCCACATTATTATACAGTATATACCTTTTTTTCCCCTCACTTTTAACTTCTTTAATACCGATTTTTCTGTTTTATCTGAAATTGAGTGTTTTTTGTTTTGTGTATAAATCCCGTTCTAATTTTGCTTTAATTTTCTAGCGTTGCTCTGTTGTATTGCCTGTTATTACTTGATGGCTATTTGCTTCTGCTGCCAAATATGTTAATATTTCACCTTTTCCACTTTATTTTATTCTGAGTGGCTTAGTAACCCTTTCTTTCCCTTAACTCCCAAGCATTTGAATTCTCTCCATGCTTCTGTTTTTCCTTAAAGACTTCCTAATTGATTAATCCCAATTCCTTGCTTCCTTATCCTCTTCTAGTTTCCGTTGGACCCCTCCTCCTGAGGGAAATAAAGAATTAGGCACTTAAGGTTATCCATAGTCGTTGCGACGCCACTTTTACAAAAGATAAATCGGTATTTGATCCCATATTTAAAAACGCCTGCTGAATTCTACAATGTCTTTGAGTTTATTAACCTCATTAAAACGTAATTTCGCTCCTAAACGATTGCGAATTTTTAATTTCCATTGATTATTATTAATTTTCAGCGCTCGATCTTGATGAAAGCAGCTGTCTGGGTCCTGATGGGTAGGGGTATAGGGGTTTGGTCCCTGGCAGGCCCACCCCACCCCACCGCACCCTATCCCATGTGGTGGATATTAATTCCATATTAGAAAACGTCGATATTAGAAAATATCGCCTTTCGTATGTATCTCATTTTGAGCATTTTCCAGGGTGATTCGTCGCGTAATTGAAACGATTTTTTGTCAGGTGAGCCGGTTATCGGGGTTAATTTAGAGAGAGAGAGAGAGAGAGAGAGAGAGAGAGAGAGAGAGAGAGAGAGAGAGAGAGAGAGAGGTGGGGAATGGGAAAAGGATGAGATGAAAGCCGATAGATGAGAGAGGGGAAGAGAAGGTTGAGTAGAGAAAAAGGACGAGACATAAATAACCACTTTTTTTTTTTTTTTTTTTTTTTTTAGAAATGATGAGGTATTTTTAGTAGAAAAATTGTGCTATTGGAAAAAACAAGACAAGTCATCAGCCAGTTGAATTAAGAATGAAACACATTGAAAGAAAATTCTGCTGTGGCAGAACGCTACCACCTTCTCTCAAACATAGCTTTAGCTTTGTCGCATTACACAATCAGACTTCCTTTACATCAAGACGAAGCTTCATAATAATAATAATTATTATTATGAATCAGACTATGTTATGAGGTCTTCATGAAATTCTGCGGGAAAGTGCTTTATAGTTCTTTAAATATTCGACCCATATGAATATGGCAGACCTGTTTTCAAGGCCAGGAAGCCACAGAGATTGCAAAGATTAGAAACTGGTGTTCTCTAAATACAATAAGTTGAAACACAATTTTGAAAAGAATTATAAATTGTGTCAATTTCCAGTCATATATTACCTCAAAGCCCTGGTTTATCGCCTCCAAAATGTCGCAGCTGCTTCGACTTGAAAACACCATGGGAGATGTATCTGAAACAGTTGTAAAAAAATCGCGAATTTTATAATAAATTAATAAAATAAAAAATAAATTATTAAATGAATACATAAAAGGTCCTCTGAAAACAAAAGCTGAATTCCATGGGATCTCATCAAAGATTTAGACTTGTTAGAGTATGCAGGAGAAATAACATTTCAAACAATGCTACTATGCTTTTTCACGGTGTATTTTACCAAATGTCATGATTGTATTTAAAATTTTTGTGGATGAAACTTGTATTAAATTTGCTAACAGCCCTTTGCAGAACAAAAGGCTGTATGTGAAAAAATATACCATTACCCGAAATGAATTTTCATTTTAGGAATTTAAAACTCTCTCTCTCTCTCTCTCTCTCTCTCTCTCTCTCTCTCTCTCTCTCTCTCTCTCTCTCCGGGAACCTACCGGTTTAACAGTGATATTCATTAATGGGTCTGTACTTTTAACATCAGCAGTGTCATAATTATTTTCTTTTTTATCCAGTTAAGTAAATATCGGAATGTAATTTAGAACTTTTTTTTTTAATAATTAGCCAACTTGTAACCGGTTGATATTAAAAATATTAATGGGGAAATATTATCGTAACTCTTAACGCTATAGGATGCTGTGTACCTATGCCAGTGTGATCATATACTAATACGCTTATGGTTTTAAATTGAGTGCAGTATAGAGAATGGCAGTATATTATTATTATTATTATTATTATTATTATTATTATTATTATTATTATTATTATTATTATCTATGCCATCGTGATAACATAAGAATACCCATATGGTTTTGAATAAGTGCGATACAGAGAACAGATTATTATTATTATTATATTATTATTATTATTATTATTATTATTATTATTATATTATTATTATTATTATTATTATTATTATTATTATTATTATTATTATTATTATTATTATTATTATTATTATTATTATTATTATCAAAAGTGAGCAAGCACTGACTTGGAGCAAGCAGCGTAAATGGCCATAACTGGCGAAGCGAGCCTCCTTTTAACAGAATTTTTCAAACTAGAAAAAGAGTAAACAGAGAAGAAGAAAACAAATAAATAGAGATCGAAGGAAACTGCAATAGTGCGATACTTTTGCAGACCGGTACGACGCAACACTCAAATGACGTTAGGCACATAACCAGGTGCTCGCATCGTTCATGATGGCTTTGGCAGGTGACTGGAAGCTAGGCGAGTTATTCAGGTTCCATTCTTTGCCACATGTTCACTATAAATTTGATAATGGTGGTGTAACACATTCTGTGATTCTCGTCACACTTTCATTATATATGTTTATTGTGACGAAGTGTCCAGTGTCTGTTCTTCAAATCCAACCTGATATCTAAGTGCTTGTCCCGGAGTCTAAGGCACCATTTATATATGGGGGGAAATGGTCCAGTCTAGTCACCATTTATATATGGTGACCCCGGAGTGTCCAGTGTCTGTTCTTTAAATCAAACCTGGTATCTAAGTGCTTGATATTTGATTACCAAACTTACCATTTATTCAACAATTATAGTTACCTCACAAAAGCCAGACACCTGAACCTCATCACACATAAAAGACGACTGATTTTCTAAAGGCAACAGTGATCCCTTGTAAAACTTATCAATCATGAAAGAAAGCAGATTAAGTTCGTTAAACAGGTGTGAGGTAAAATCTAAGGGCATCACTCCATTAACATTATAAAGTTCAAGTATTTCTATTTATTTCATTTCCTGGTTCGAGCTCACTTCAATTACTTGAAGGAAAACATCTCACTTACCACTCTATCCCTAATTCAAATCGAAATTACTGGTGGGTCAATGAATGAAACTCTGACATAATATTTTAAATACAAAAATTTATTTCTAAATTCAAAGATTATACATGACATTTAACAGTCTCAGGGAAATTATTATTATTTGAAAATTGGATTAAATCTGAATTAATCATCAGTCAAAATTAAATCAGAAATTAATTTATTAATTCATAAAAATTATTCAAGAAAGATTTAAATTGTTAAATAACAAAACTTGATTGAAAGAAAATATACTGTAAGTAAATTAATTCCCAAGTGTTAAACAAAATAATGCAAATAAATCAATCATGTAAAAATGTGGATACAAAAGACACAGAAATATACTCTGCAAAAGATTAAATATCAAAAATGTAAAGCAAAAATTAAGGCAATAGCAAACTCATCACATATATGTATAAAAGAAAAATTCTTCAAAAGATAAAGCATAAAACATATAACACGAAAAAATATTAAAAAGTGAAAAGGTATCTTTACATATAACCACTGCAGATATTATTTTAGTGCACTAAAACCAGTAATTATGTTACCATACCTTGGTACCAAATTGCTTGTGTTTTTTACTCAGGCGCCGTTACACACACACTTAATAAAATACACTGTTCAGATAACTCAGACACATTTACTAAGGAATTAAACAGTTAAAGGATATGAGTGACCATCGTCTACCAAAATATCAATTACGTTAAAACAGGACATTCGTAAAATCCAGAGAGAGAGAGAGAGAGAGAGAGAGAGAGAGAGAGAAAAAACGCAGCTCCTTTCCACAACGCTTTTTGGTCTCTGAGTGTCGACTCTTCTGTATGGGCGTCTATCTACGTGGTAGGTCTAACCACAGTGTTTTGATCGAGTCCCAATGGAATGCATTACTTCAGCAGTTTTGAAAATAGACTAACAACCGCTCTCTATACAACGAACAAGGGTTCTCTCTCTCTTAGCGCCACTCACATCCTCTAACTATACAGCGTCTCAAGACATACAGCGTTTAATCATTTTACCTACGCTAACTCTTTTTATGGTATACGCATATCTGAACACAAAATCATAGTTATACTACAACTCACACATAAACACGGGGAGATTACTGCATCACGAAAACCACAGCATAAGATTATATATATATATATATATATATATATATATATATATATATATATATATATATATATATATATATATATATATATATATATATATATATTATATATATATATATATATATATATATATATATATATATATGTATGTATGTATGTATATATACATGAAATATTTATATATATATATATATATGTATATATATATATATATATATATATATATATATATATATGTATGTATGTATGTGTGTGTGTGTGTGTGTGTGGAGAATGCAGGGAAAACAAAACACTAGGTGTAAATCATGTCTTAGAAATACTAAAGGTGAAACCGGTCAGGATTTGTACCCGGTGTTTCATTTTTCTCTGCGGTACGCCTGCGGTACACATGACGTGTCCTGATGGTTTCAGGTATTATATATATATATATATATATATATATATATATATATATATATATATATGTATGTATGTATGTATAAAATTGTACATGTTGATAGGTAAAGTTTTATATGCACACTTACATACATTCATACATACGTACGTACATATAACATGAGTCCTGAATGATTTGAGATTTATTACGCTGAGGCATACCATTAATCTTCCTAAAGACATTTCGAAACAGTCAAATGCATGAAACCACAGAAGCTACGCAGGGCCAATCTTATCTTATCTTATGTGCGTGATAGTCGAGGTATTACAAGGTAATGGAATAAGTGTGTTAATCAACCTCACGATATGGTTATATCCGAGAGCTATAAATTTCATCGGAAAATTGTGCAGCGTAATTTGTTTTGGAATGATAAAGCTGAAAGGCAAATCATCATGAAATTAGAATATTTGCAAAATTCACACACACAAACACACACATATATGTATGTATGTGTATATATATGCATATATAATAATATATACATATACATAAATACATACATACATATAAATACATATAGTTGTCGAACACATGTATAGTATTCATTATACCATAGGGATAACATACACTCAAAGAAACAGGAACTAATCCATTGAAAGCCGAATGATTTACTTCTTGTTACCATTGTAACAGACTCAAATGGCATAGGTTCGAATCACCTTATCATATATGAAAATGTTTGCGTGTAAATTATTCCGTAAGTACAATGAATTGTTTATTGTGTAAATGTGACACGTACACACACACACACACACGCACACATGTGTGTATATATATATATATATATATAAATGTGTATATCTATATATGTGTGTCTGTGTGATTTTAGAGCACGCTTCCATTTAATATCCTTTAATTTAGCATGAAAGGTTGGCTTCTATAATTTCCTTTTCACGATTTTAAAGTAGACTATATTTTTTACTTTTAAAACTGTTGCAGGAAGGGTGCCAGTTAAACATATAATTGCCGTGTATTCTATCTAATCTCACAGGCTGCAGTTTCCTTATCAGCGCTGATAAAAGGTTCAATGCGTTTGATATATTTGATAAAGTACAGTACAATGTGAACGGTAAAAAATGCTTGGCCTCCTTTAGGGATCTGCTCAATGAAGATTGTATTATGCTCTTTGGAGATACAATTAGCGTCGATAACGAAACTGTACTCAGTTATATTAGATTAAAAAACGCCATATATATTGTTAACAAATTACATTATATTGCAGTTTTGCAGTCATGCTCCTGATGGGCGACCAACACACTCAGATATGACCAGTTTAATGGAGAATGAATAAAAAAAATGACTAGCGTTTATCAGCGCTCCCACAAGGTCTAACGTTGGCTCAGAAGTGAATCAACACAAGACTTGAAAACCAAGTCGACAAAATTGCAAATGGTTTAGATTTAGATTATATATATATATATATATATATATATATATATATATATATATATATATATATATATATATATATATATGTACATATAAATATATACGTTTGTATGTGTATGTATGTATGTCTAATGTTGATCAGAATGTATGTATGTATGTATGTCAAGACTTACACAAGAAAACCAAGTCAACAAAATTGCAAAATGATTTATATATATATATATATATATATATATATATATATATATATATATATATATATATATATATATATATATATATATATATATGTATTATGCATGTACATATAAATATATACGTTTGTATGTGTGTATGTATGTCTAACGTTGGATCAGAAGTGAATCTACACAAGACTTGAAAACCATGTCGACAAAATTGCAAATGGCTTAGATTGATATATATATATATATATATATATATATATATATATATATATATATATATATATATATTATACACGTACATATAAATATATACGTTTGCATGTATGTATGTATGTGTGTATGTATGTATGTTAACCAGCCACACAGGGGACATCCCTTCATTTAACTACTACCATTTTTCTCGGTCTGGATGTGGATTAATTAAGAACTCTTATGGCAGATTTTTATGACAAATTACGCACTTTAGATCTTGTAAATAAGAGTGCATATAAATGAAACTGTAAAACAGGTTAATTCAGTTGTATGAAAGTATATCACCTGGCTAAACATTTGGATGATGATTCTGCTTGCGAGAAAGCAAATTTTATTCATTTCAAAATCATCTGCCATAGTTTAGGTGGTTAGTGGTGTGACAAATCTGATACCCAATTTAACTATGTGTCAGATCAAATGGCATCTGACGACCTTATGTCTGGACGTATGACCTCACTTGAATGACCAACTGACCTGGAAAACAAACTGTCACAGGTAACCTTCTAGGATTCGCAAGACAGCCTGTGGATGTGCAGTGATCACGTAGACTATCGGAACTGCGTATTTATCAGATGTTACCTAATATCAAATTGTGGGCTTTAATTTTAATGGTTTCATCCGCTTTTTTGTGATTTCTGGAGTATATGCAATATTCCTGAGGTCTCCAACGTGCGTTTGTTTGAGGATTAATAATTAATACGAAAGGTGAGGACAAAGGCGAGGTTCTGATCGCAATAAGATCGCAAATTCTGTGATCAGAAGTTGGACAATTTCTAATCAAGATTTCTTGTTTTGAAAAGCCTCCACACAATCTGCTCAAGTAAAGTTACGAATGTTGCAATATCAGTAAGACCAAGATTTATGAGCTCACAAGCAGGTGACGTTTTACCTGAAAGATCAACCCTTTTAAACTCTGGGTAAAACTGACGTAAAAGCAAAGCCAGATAATGCAATTGAGACACCACAAAAGAATTCGCAAATTACATTTCACGAGAGAAAAAGTATACCTTAGTTTAACCCGACGACTGAGCTGATCAACAGCTCTCCTAGGGCTGGCCCGAAGGATTAGATTTATTTTACGTGGCTAAGAACCAGTTAGTTACCTAACAACGGGACCTACAGCTTATCCAAACCACATTATACCGAGAAATGAATTTCTGTCACCAGAAATGAATTCCTCTAATTCTTCATTGGCCGGTCGGAGATTCGTTCGCTGGGCCAGCAGAGTGCTAACTGAGAACGGTACCCACCTCCCCATTGAGGAACTCTTTCACGAGAGAAAGTGGTCTCCATCATTGTAGATACCATGTTCATGGATGTGCTTTTAGAAATATGGCGTGTTCTGAGGCTGAAAAATCGACAAAGATGAAAAAAAAAGAGGGGGGCCAGTGAGCCTGGAAGGTTCCCCACCGCTTTACAGACCTAAAAACCCCATGTCCTCTTAAAATAACACTTTTGTATTAAAATGCAATGCCATTAATAGCTGCAGAGTAAAGAACATATGCAAGCTGTTATATATTCATTTCTGTACATATTTATTTATTTTATATTGACGATTTTTTGGAGGATACGCCCCGGCCTTCTTGGCACCGAGGCCCTACGGCATTTCCTCTTCATCTACCCCCGAACCGCCCACTCTTCTGGCGAAGGGAAGGAGTAGCAATTAAGTAGGAAATTGGAAAATCTTGAAGTAGCAGGAGCAACAGAAACGCTCAGAAAATGACAGGAGGGGCAGAGATGAAGTCCTGGACCAGATGTGAATTTGGGGAGAATGCTCACAAGAGGAGACGCCTCATATCACGCTCCGGTAAAGGAAAACCTGACATAATACATAAATGACGATGATGTCTCCTTTGAAGAGAAATTGGAAAGAACTGGGCCAAGTTTACTCGTTCATTTTGCCACTAAATCATTCAGTCAAGAAACGAAAAGAACCGAAAAGATATCAGAGAGAGAGAGAGAGAGAGAGAGAGAGAGAGAGAGAGAGAGAGAGAGAGAGAGAGATTAGAAGCTAGAGAGGCGTGGAACGATTGGCCTCCTTAATACTCTTCGAAGGTAACGGGCAGATGTTACGGGAGTGATAGCGGCGTCGACTCGGAATGTGAAGGTTGATTATTATTAATAGATAGATTAGGATTAGATAAAGACACAAAAACGATTCCGTATCTCGGAAGAAGTCTTGCATCGGATCACGTTGGCGCTGGGAACGTCTGGGCTTTCGTTTTATATATGTCAGGCTGCCAAAAATCTTGGTTCTTTATCTTTCACTGGTTTTGTACTTTTTCTTCCGGTACCGTCAGGACTAACGACCGATAGCCTGCAGGGAAGTGGAACAAGGTGAAGGGGTGGGATCCAGTTCCGGAAGAAATAAGTAGGATCGTTGTAGAATCACGGAAACAAATAAGTAGGGAGTTACTTGTATCTCTCTCTCTCTCTCTCTCTCTCTCTCTCTCTCTCTCTCTCTCTCTCTCTCTCTCTCTCTCTCTCTCAATTGATCACCACACACAAAATAAGTGATCATTACTCTGCCAAAGTGTACCTTCACCCCTCCGGTCCACCTCTCTCTACACGTCTTACTTTATATCTTGTTGACATACTTTTTCACTGACGCAACACAACACTTACGAGCAAGAGCCCGTGTTGGTACATGGCCAGTTTCATCTGCTGTAAAGTCATCATTATCAGCATTCTCTCTCTCTCTCTCTCTCTCTCTCTCTCTCTCTCTCTCTCTCTCTCTCTCGAAGTTGAGGATAATCCGTGAAAGTTCAGTAGTGAGCAGTTGCAGCAGCCGTTCCTAGTTGAAATATTCTCGTGGATTCCGCGCGAAGCCGATAGATCTGCAATCGCTACGTGCGAGAAGTCAGTTGCAGATTCTTGCATCGGACGGAGTGGTTGACCTACGTGAACGGAGTGTGTCTGGGAGGAAAGAGAAAGGAGGGAAAAAACTGACCCCTCATCCTGTGACGTAATTCACGAACATACGAACATACAAGAGTTAGGTAGAATTCGTTGCCGCGTTCGGCAAAAGTCGGATAATTTTGTTGAAGAAATGTCTCGCCTTTGGGAGAGAGAGAGAGAGAGAGAGAGAGAGAGAGAGAGAGAGAGAGAGAGAGAGAAAGAGTAAAATGATAAGAGACGAGAAATAAGAAGAATGTTTAAAAGAGATCTAGAATCTGCCACTGGTTTTGTAGACTATTTTTGTATGCCCTTTTTTCTATAAAGTAAATTGTCTTTTGAACAAAGTCTCGAGTTGTTTATAAAGATTCGATATTAATGCCTAATCATGGGAGAAGAGAGAGAACAGAAGAATATATGGCTTAAATAGCAGGAGAGAGAGAGAGAGAGAGAGAGAGAGAGAGGGCGAGGGGGGACAGTAAGTCTGGGTGAGAGGAACAGAGCCAGAATTAGAAAGTGAAAGAAAGAGAGAGGAAGAAAGAAAACTGCATTTTTGGCAGTGCATGCATGCAACGCACCTTAGCAATTCGTCTCCACTACTCGAGAGAAACCGCCGTCATGCAAGAGCGATTTTTACTTTCATTTTTTTGTTCTCTCTCTCTCTCTCTCTCTCTCTCTCTCTCTCTCTCTCTCTCTCAGGAGAACAAGGAGTACGTGACGTTCACCACGAAATGGTGTTTGAGGCTCAGACATTATTCACCACGACCGTCCAAATCACGCAAGTGAATAGGGGTTTGTTTATACGTCTCTCTCTCTCTCTCTCTCTCTCTCTCTCTCTCTCTCTCTCTCTCTCTCTCTCGCTTTGTCGGTAGGTATGTTAAATCTGTGCGTGAATCATCTTGGAATTTCAGTGTCTATTTATAACATGATTTACCGTTGAAATTATTCCCTGCTAGGGCAAACGGTTGACGTTACACACACGCGCACACACACATATACACATACATGCAGACACACACTGTGTATTTATATATAATGGTGGTGTGCCACTTACAAACACATTCAACTCTTGACATCCGATTGAATTTGCCAACCATTGTATCAAAAGCAAAAGACATAAGTTGGAGGCCTAGTTGGGCAAATACACTTACCATTTATATTCCCCATTGGATGATAGTTATTCATAGATGTAGGCTATTCGATATCAGGTAATATTGCTTAATACAAATGTGTATATGTATATGTATATTATATATATATATATATATATATATATATATATATATATATATATATATATATATATATATATATATATATATATATATATATATAAATGGATATAAATGGATGTTATGTACTGTATGTATGTGTGTATATGTTCCAGCATAACTCTTAAACGCATTGAGCAATTTCAACCAAACTTGGTATACATATGACTTACTATCTAGAAAAGAATAGAGGAATTTATTTCTGGTGATAGAAATTCATTTCTCGGTATAATGTGGTTCGGATTCCACAATAAGCTGTAGGTCCCGTTGCTAGGTAACCAATTGATTCTTAGCCACGTAAAATAAGTCTAATTCTTTGGGCCAATCCTAGGAGAGCTGTTAATCAGCTCAGTGGTCTGGTTAAACTAAGGTATACTTAATTTTTAGAAAAGAATACTGTGGGGGTAAGACATCACTATCACCAAAGGGCACCAAAAGGGGTGAAGGTGGGAAGGGCATCCCTGAAACGTGTCTGGTTCTGCTTGTAGACTTAGTAGCTAAATAAACTCTACGGATTTATCATACCTCATTTCGGCATACATATGACATGCTATCAGGAAAAGAATACTGTAGGGGTAAAACATCACTGGCACCAAAGGGGGTGGGGCTGGGAAGGGGGTGACATGTAAAAAATAACTGAAAACGACAGATATTGGTGTCTAATCCATAATTCTCAAGGTTACTGAGATGAATAGTGACACTCCCGATGCCCTTTAGGTCCAAGTTCAACCCTGAAAAGAAGGCCGGCTGAGAAGGGGTGAAAAATAAAATGTCAAAGATGACAGATATTAGTGTCTAATCCATAGTTTTTGAGATCAC
>NC_089786.1:11700000-11720000 GCF_040412425.1 Macrobrachium rosenbergii | reverse complement strand
ATATAAATATATGTATATATATATATGTATATATATATATATATATATATATATATATATATATATATATATATATATATATATATATATATATATATATATATATATATATATATATATAGGACCTACACCCCAGCTCTTATTTTTCACCTGTGGTAACGTGTGATAAATGAATCGTATCTAAAAGTGATTATAATCATATATATATATATATATATATATATATATATATATATATATATATATATATATATATATATATATATATATATATATATATATAGATTATTTGTGGTGACATGAATGGACATGTAGGAAGGTATTGAGAGGGCGCATGGTGGCTGGGGAGTTGGAGAGAGAAATGACGAGGGAGAGATAGTTGTGGACTGCGCAGTGTCATATGATTAGGCTATTGTCAACAACTGGTTTGAAAAGAAAGAAAATCAGTACATCACATACAAGAATGGAACAAAAGAAAGTCAAACTGACTTCCTCATGCGCAGAGGATCACATCTGAGAGAGGTGAAAAATTGTAACATTTTTATTAGAGTGTGTGGTAGCAGTTTAAGGAGAGCGTATTGAGGAAAGTTAGATTACTAGAGGGAGCGCAAGAATGGTGGAATCACAACAGTATGGTGATAAAGAGAGTGGGTGGAGGGTTGTTGGGAAAGACATCTGGAAAGAAACCTCCTGACGATAGGGAAACCTGGTGGTGGAATGATGAAGTGAAAGAGGTGGTGAAACCAAGGCAGTGGCACAAGAAAAACAAGAGCATTAGTTGACATGTACAAAGAGCTGGAAACACCTGAGGGGAGAGAAAAATTCACAGAATTACAAAGTCGAGGGACAAGAACACCAAAGACTACTCCCATATAAAAACAGGTTAAGGGTGAGAATGGAGTGGTTTTATGCAATGAGGATAAGATAAAGAAGAAGTGGAAAGAATAGTATGAACACCTGTTAAATAAAGAAAATCCTAGAAAATTCTTTGAAGATGGATTCTAGAACGTTGGTATGACACTTTACAGTACTATTAGCAGGAAGGAAGTACAGAAGGCACTAAAAAAGATGATAAATGGTAAAGCAGTAGGACCAGATGGAATTCCTGCAGAGGTGTGGAAGAGCCTGGGAGAAGAAGGAATAGACATACTGTGGGACCTAGCAAAGAAAACATACAGTAAGGAAAAGATACCAAAAGAAAGGAGAGAAAGCTTTATTGTGCCTATCTATGAAGAGAAGGGTGACATCCAGGATTGTGTGAACTACAGAGGAACAAAGCTAATGTCTCACACTATGAAAATCTGGGAAAGAATAATGGCTCAAAGAATTAGAGAAGAAACATCTGTAGATGAAGAACAGTTTGGTTTCATGCTAGGAAGAGGAACGACAGATGCAGCGTTTGCCCTCTGACAGATGATGGAAAAACATCTGGAAAAGCAGAAAAGACTCCACATAGTACTCATAGATCTGGAAAAGGCATATGATAGAGTCCTACGCCAAGAGGTTTGGAGGTGTATGCAAGTAAAGGGAACATCGGAGAAGTATGTGAGGTTGGTCCATGATATGAATGAAGGAGCAAAAACGCAGGTTAGAAGCGGTGTTGGGTTAGCTGAATGGATATCAGTAAGGGTTGGTTTACATCAAGGATCTGCTTTAAGTCCATGTCTTTTTGACCTGATAATGGGGTGGTGGAGTCAAAACTAGGGCAATGGAGGAAGGTACTGGAAGACAGAGGATTAAAGGTCAGTAGGAAGAAGACTGAGTACCTAGGTTTTAATTAAGATCAAGATTCCGAGATTAGTATGGAAAGGACAAGGTTGAACCGAGTAGAAAAATTGAGGTATCTTGGTTCAACAGTGGCTGTTGATGGAAATTTGGATGTAGAAATAACACACACAGTGCAGGCTGGATGGAAAAATTGGAGGAAGATGTCAGGTGTCTTGTGCGACCGTAAAATCAAAATAAAGGTTAAAGGAAGAGTGTATAAGACAGTAGTGAGACCAGCTTTGATGTATGGAGCAGAACATGGTCGGTAAAGAGAGTGCAAGAGAAGAAATCGGATGTGGTAGAGATGAAAATGCTCATGTGGATGTGTGGAGTAACAAAAATGGACAGGATCAAAAACGAAAGAACAAGAGGAACCACAAAAGTCATAGAACTATCAAAGAAGGCCCAGGAAAGAAGACTGCAGTGGTATGGCCATGTGATGAGAAGGTATGAGACATATGTAGGGAGGAGAGTGATGCAGATGGATATGTATGTATATATATATATATGTATATGTGTATATAGTGTATGTATGTACGTATGTGTGATGTGGGTGTGGGCCCTCACTGCCTAGTTGGTCCAGTGGTCATGACAATCGTCACCAGTCGGAAGGCACACCATCTATTTCCAGTCCAGGTTAAGCTCTTATTATTTGTCCCATTAATCCCAACTAAGCGTTTGTTAATGTGACAGTTAGATATATACATGGTAGTTAGTTGATTGTGGTTTGTCGCAGCCAAGAAAATGAACGAATGCTCGTAACCTCATCCCAGCATAAGACAAAAATTGCACTGAAGTTTTTTCGTTGCAATCGAGTTTTCTGTACAGCCTCTACAGCGTGTAATCAAGGCCACCGAAAATAGATCTGTCTTTCGGTGGTCTCTGTATAATGCTGTATGAGCCGCGGCCCATGAAACTTTAACCACTGCCCGTGGTGGCCTATTTTATATTGTTGTCAGAAGCACGATTTTGGCTAGTTTTAACTTTAAATAAAATAAAAACTACTGAGGCTAGAGTAGAAAGTTCTTCTGTTCTTATACGTAAAGGAAGGTAAAAAAAAAAAAAAAAAAATACAGAGTATAGTAGGAGCTTTGCGAGATGGACTTTTTCACAGTAAAACTGCTTACAAAGAATATTATATTTAGGGCCCCGTAAGTAGTTCTCCAGAATGACGTCAGAGAATAAAATTTTCAGCTACTTTATAGGTGTGACTTCTGACGTCAAGACGCTTAATAGGAGCCTGAGAGGCGTCTGCTCTCTCGACTATTGTTCGTTAAATGCCACTAAATTTTATTCTTAAATTAAGAGAGAGAGAGAGAGAGAGAGAGAGAGAGAGAGAGAGAGAGAGAGAGAGAGAGAGAGAGAGATTTAGTCCTCTGTGTTGTCGAGTTAAACTTTGCAATGTACCACAGAATAAGAAGAGAGAGAGAGAGAGAGAGAGAGAGAGAGAGAGAGAGAGAGAGAGAGAGAGAGAGATTTTAGTCCTCTGTGTTGTCGAATTAAACTTACGCAATGTAACAGAATAGAGAGAGAGAGAGAGAGAGAGAGAGAGAGAGAGAGAGAGAGAGAGAGAGAGAGAGAGTTATTCCTTTTTATGCAGTCGAGTTAAAGTTATACATTGAAACAGAATAAAGGAGAGAGAGAGAGAGAGAGATAGAGAGAGAGAGAGATTATTAGTCCTCTGTGTATTCGAATTAAACTAATACATTGTAACAGAATAGAGAGAGAGAGAGAGAGAGAGAGAGAGAGAGAGAGAGAGAGAGAGAGAGAGAGAGAGAGAGAGAGAGCCCGTTTGCGTGTTATTCCTCTTCATGTTGTCGAGTTAAAATTATACATGTTTAACAGAATAAGGAAGGAGAGAGAAAGAGAGAGAGAGAAAGAAAGAGGTACCATGAGGAGTCAAAAATGTGTCCCGAAAGAGAGAATGAGTGGAAAGAAATAAACCAAAGGGAGAGGGAAAAGGCGTAGCTTTGTTTGTGGATCCAAATATTAAAGGTGAGGTACTCCAAGGTAAGTGAGACATTAGGTTTAGCACTGACTGGGTGCGTTTTAATATCTAATCGGGAAGAATGATAACGTGTGTGAAGGCGCACCTCAAAGGTGAAGAATATATATATATATATATATATATATATATATATATATATATATATATATATATATATATATATATATATATATATATATATATATATATGTACATATATATTATATATATATATGTTTTTGATTGTGAATATTATTTTATATGTATATATTATATATATATATATATATATATATATATATATATGTATATATGTATGTATGTATATAGATATATAATATATGTATACAGACTTACGAAAATTAAACATGGTCATTGCTAGATATGATGATGTTGGATTCCCTTCATTAAATATGTAAAATATGACGGCTCAAACGTCCTTCAAACAGAAGCATCTTAAAGGATTTGGGATTCAAATTGGTATGGTATAAAAGTGGCCTGAGACTAGAGTATGCTATTTCTTTGGCTGCTCCGTACCTCTGCGGATGTAGTGATGCGCTAAGTCAGAAAAAAGGACATTAGGTAAAAGTGCAAAGTTGCAGGGTAAGGATATGTCGTGGATGGATTGTCGAGTGGCTGATGTTTGCAGATGACACAGCACTGAATGGGAGTAGTCAAGAGAAACTGCACAAACCATTGAAAGAGTTGAACATTGTTGGAAAAGGAAAAAGCTGTGAGTAAAATGTGAGCTAGAGTAAGGTTGTCAGGGTAAACAGAAACCCGGCAGATAGAACAATGAATACTAAAATGGCTATTGGAGGAATGGAACTTTCTTGATTCACAGAGGTATTTGGGATTGAAATTATGTAACAGATGATGGTATGAAAGTAATGAAAAGAAAGCAAATGAACCGAGTCCATGGGTACAATAGGAAAAGCGGGGAAATTTGACTACTGCAATATGACTGTCAAATTTTTGCTCGGGTTGACATTGCTTTAGCAAATATTGACGCCCAGGTGATTACGGGTGGTAGTTGTGAAACAGATGATGGCAGAGATGGAGTTTTTATAACAGCCGTTGGGATACTTTCTTATTGTGATTTTGCAAGAAATGTTTCCCGTATATCAAGAAATGTTGCATTTTTTAGGAAATGAGTAATTTGCTGCATACAAGTAAGACTATAGTTTTAATTCATTCGTTTTGTACTTCATGAACTTATCATACTAATTGGGAGTTCAAGACCATAATCATCTTTACTTTTCTACTTCATGATATTTTTACATACGTTTTCCACTGAAAGCCTTGAAATCCAAGAGGAAATGAATAAAGAAATTTAAATTTTTAGATGTGATAGGAAAACAACCCGCCCCCGCCCATGCTAGAATTAGAACAGGTGAAAGAAGATGATGACCACAGGAAAGAGAGGTTGGTGGTACTGTCGCCTGTTGTCGTGATGGAAGTAAATTGTAGAAAATGAAGAAAGACGTCGCTGGTTAAGAATTTAAACGCGAACTTCCTTCTTGCGGTTCTTGACGTCTTGTCATTTTCTCAATAGAGGAGGTAACCGGCAACCTTCCTTCGGCCGGCGTTCTCATGGCCTGAAACAAACAGCCTGATTAAACCTGGCAACTGCGTAATTCATCATCTTATCATCCCTGTATGATTTGATGATAAGCACTTGCCGACTATGCCCTCAGATGTTTGTGCCTGTGACTTGCATAAAATGACCATTTTTTGTTCAGTGAAGTGAAGGTTGCCTGTTTTTTGTTCTTGTTTTTTTAATGATGTACTTTCCTTGAAAATGATGTTTGGATTTCAGTATATTTCTGAGTTAAATTCCTGCATTCATTGCATAAGTTGACATTTCAAAGTCTTTCAGGCGATGTTCAAGAAATCTGGAAGATGCCAGGACCTCTCTATAGAAATGTTATGAATATAATATAATTAAACGTGTATGCGTTTATATTTCCGTGTGGAACAGCGATAATCTACGAGTAATAAACTAAACATTTAGATTTGCTGTCGTCCAGCCCTGAGAGTCTGCCTCTTTTACCATTGGCGCCCTTAAACAAATACGCAGAATAATGGTACCCTGGTCCCATCCCTGGAATGGTAGGGAGTCCTTTTTTGGGGATTAGTCGTCTCGACCCTCTGTTATATTAATGTCATTTCACATAATATATAAGAGTTCAGGTCTATTTTGTCCTGCATCTCAAGCCAAATCAAAAATCATTTCAGAATTACAACATTGTCTTGTTTCAGTTTTGTGTACCCCATACAAATTTTTGAAAAAAGTCACGTTAAAATGTAGAGGACAAGATATTCTGTCTTTTCTCATTCTCTGGGGAGATCGAGATTGCATTTGTTATCTCATTCAATGTAGCACACAAGAATACTTTTATATTATTTATATTTTTATGGAGTTAAGATTATATATTATGTTTCTTCATTTGATGTGGTACACTAGTAGTGTAGTTTATCACTGTTGCAAACAGTATTGCTATGAAATCTGAAAATTTTACATTCAGGATAATACTGAGAGGTTCAGTTCGTCTGGAACTCAAAAGGCTTTTTACTGAAAATTTGGTTGTTGTTTTTCTTTAATCTTACCAAAGGTTATTTCTTCTTTTCCTCTCTTTTTAGACATTTTTGAGCGTTCTTCTGGTGCTTTAATAAGAGTACTGTTAAAAAATGTGATGTTATGACAAAAAAAAATAAAACATCACATATTTTTCTTACGTCTTAAGTATGAGGTGGTATTCATCAGGATAACAGCGATTTTTTTGTCCTGCATCTCATTTGATGTTCATTTCAGGATCATTTCAGAATTACAACATTGTCTTGTTTCAGTTTTGTGTAGAGTTCAGGCTCGTGATTTTTGTCTTAAGTCACTTAATGTAGAGGACAAGATTGTATTCTGTCTTTTCTCATTCTCTGGGGAGTTCAAGATTGCATTTGTTGTCTCTCATTCAATGTAGCACACAAGAATACTTTTTGTATTATTTCTCATTTTTGTGGAGTTAAGATTATGCGACTTTGTCATGTTTTTCATTTGATGTGAAATTCGGGGTTACATTTTCATCCCGTGGAAGTTCCGTGATCAATGTTGCTCGCTTATTATTGCTATGAAATGTGAAAATTTTATACCGTGCAGTATTTTACGACTGTCAGTTCTTGGGAGAGGCTCATGGAAACGAACGCAAGGAGCTTGAAAGAAAAAAAAGAGACAAAGGAGAATTGGAACACAAGTCAATGGAAGTCTTTTCAATGAGAAAGAAAAAGAAAATGAAAAAACGAACAAAAGAAAAAAAAGAGACATGATCATTTCTGAGTCGGTGTTGTTCTTTTCATTTTAATTGTTGTTTGCGGCTACCGAAGGATTGTTTCAGTTTTTCTCGATTCTCTCAGTTTTTCCATCTATTTAAATAATCGTGGACTTGAGAGAAGCTCGTTTCTTCATAGTTCTGATTTGGTTCTTTAACGTTCTACTCCATATTAGAAATCTCTTACTGTAACGCTTTTTGAAAAAGAATCTACATTTTATTTGACAGAAAAAAATAAATAAAAAATCAATGGCAGATTACTGGAGTGAAAGATCATTTTCTTACGTCTTATAAATAATTAAGGTGGTATTCATCAGCAGGGATTAACAGTCATTTTTCTCCAGACTTAATCTTATCATCCCGTGATTCATTGAAGTCATCGCTTGTCATTTCCATAATTTATTTTATTTTTCACAATCGGCATGAACATTGCGTTATTTATTGATTAATGTTTTCGTCTGCCGACGCATGGGCAGACCGTCTTGGCGCCGAAGTTTATACGTCTTATTGATTTTGGCTGCGGTTTTTATATATATCATATATATATATATATTAATAATGATAATGATGTAGTCCAGGTAATAAAGATTGTATAAGATAACAGAAAATAGCTGTGGAATTTTATTTGTAGTTCTTCCTGTCAAAAATATTTTATGTATATATAGACAATCATATATACATAATATATATATGTACAGTATTTGTATATGTATATATAATATACATTTATAATAAATATATATTTATATATGTACATACATATATATATGTATATATGAATATATATATATAAATATATATATAAATATATATATAAATATATATATATATATATATATAATATATATATGTATATATATATACATATGCATATATATATAATATATAACCAAAACTTATTGCCAGTAGATGTCAACAAATTTCTCTCTCTCTCTCTCTCTCTCTCTCTCTCTCTCTCTCTCTCTCTCTCTCTCTCTCTCTCTCTGCGTGTGCATCATGCATTATCTTTTTCCCCAACATCCCATTTGCTTTCAGTGTGGGAAGCAAAGCAGATGCGCCGCCACTGGAAACGAACGCAAGGAGCTTGAAAGAAAAAAAAAAGAGACAAAGGAGAATTGGAACACAAGCACAATGGAAGTGCCTTCAATGACCCGAAAGCGAAAAAGAAAATGAGGAAAAACGAACAAAAGAAAAAAAAAAGAGACAAACGAAAACACTCTGGAGTCGGTGTTAACAGTTGGTCATTTGGCGAAGACTCGTTTCTCTTTGCGGCGGTTTTGCTAGCGAATGAGCCTTCGGCGATAAACCTGTGCTTTCTCAGTAATAGAAACTAGGAAATCTGTTGTAACGATGACAGTAAGGAGATTGTTGGTCTTAATAAAATAATCGAGGACTTTAGACTTGTATGGCCCTACCTAGCTCTCCACCGTAGATCTGGATTTCCCGACGTGAGTCAGAAAGCATTTTTTAATGATTGTAAGAGCTGATGACAATCTTATTCAGAAGATAACATGAAATGTTGTCTATTCTTAGTCGGGAAGTTGGGGTAACGCTTTTTGAAAGCAGAATCAATGTGGATTTTATTTGTTTTACAGAAATTTTAGTTATAATAGGGATAACGATTAAAATCAGAAATTTATTTCTGTTCCACAATTGTGTGTTGATGATTATTACAAAATAGAATGGGTGCTAGTGAAAGATGAGCTAAGTAAAGCAATGAATAAAATTAGTTACAGATGAATAACTAAATAAATAGGTTCCAACTTCTTTAGAGTTCATGGCCCAGTGGGTAACGCATCATCACCTGAGAGAATTAATCTTGGTGACTGAAATTTATTACTGTTCCACGTGATTGTGACTTAATCTTATCATCCATTATATATTTCGTGATTCATCGTGCAAGTCCTGTTTGTCATTTCCATAATTTATTTTATTTTTAGAATGTAATAATGCTTTCCACCTGAGATTCTCTCGGCGATGACGTGAGTCAGAAATTTATTTCGTTCCACACGTGATTTATTGATTAATGATTTCTATCTTATTCACCAGAAGGGATAACGAATGAAATGTTGTCTATTGGTCATTGCTGAGCCGAAGTTGGGGAAAACGTCTTATTGATTTTGCCCAGGCTGCGGTTTTTATGTTCCAAATCTTTTAAATACTACCAGTGGCTACTGCTCCACCTGAGAGATATTCGATCCTGACGTGAGTCAGAAATTGATGTTCCACACGTGATTGTGTGTTGATGATATAACTCAGTAAGATAATCGAATGAAAAATAGCTGAGTGGGGTTGGGGAAAAATTTTCCAAGTAGTTTTTGCTCAGTTCTTCCTGTCAAAAATAGGTTCCAACACTTTAACTTGTATGGCCCAGTGGGTAACGCACACTTTCCACCTGAGAGACCTGGGTATGATATGAGTCAGAAATATATATATATATATATATATATATATATATATATATATATATATATATATATATATATATATATATATATATATATATATACACACACATATATAAGGGCTCTTCGCTTTTTTACTTGTTAGATTTTATGATGAGATTGTTGGTATCTCTTTGTTGCAGCGAATCATCTTGGGATTATCATCTGCATGTATATGGGTTTACAATGGCCATCTATCTATTATAACGTGGCCAAAGGTTACTTAATTGAGCCGTTATAAATACCAGTTGTATACTGAATAAGACATTTACATATACGTATATGTATATATTCAGACATGTTAATGGTTATAACAAATTATTATGATATAATTTTGATTATGGTCTGGAATATTTTTTTTGTGATTAGATCATGATTACTTGTTTCCCATTTTTCTGATTATGATTTGATTATGATTACTTTAGTTTTGGTATTTTTGATTATGATTAGATTTTTTCTTTTTGTGCATGATTAGATTATGATTATAATCATATTTTGCCGTGATTATTTATAAAGAAATAATGATTAGCGATGATTAAAAACTAGCAAACTACATCTGTTGCACTGTTCCATATCTGAGGTTTTATTTAAATAACTTTTTGGTATTAAAAACATACATTGTGTTTAAGAGTACGTTATATTGTACACCACTGAAATAAATTCATTACTTCCATGAATTTATTTCAATGATCACAGCAACAATGAAAACAAAGAATTTCTCACTGCAAAATATAGAACTTGTTATACACTTGATTTCTTGTAGGCTAGATATCTTCCCATCTAATGTCTAATTTGCCATGTGTTGTGACATTTGATAAACATCAACTCCTCAAACTGAACATCAGTCATTCTTTATCGTTAAGGACGAAAGACTTTCCCAGCAACAGAGAAAAGCCTCACAACTGGAGCTGATGATGCTGGGATACTCGGATATCGGAGAACCAGTATCGTTAGTTGAGGTAATGTTGACTGGTTCTGTTGCCAGAAGAGAAGGGGATCACTGTCATCCTCTGTTGTTGGCTGACTCAGGTAGGATTCTACCTGTGATGAAGTTGATGTTGATGTACACAGAGTAGACCTCGTTGATGGCGGTTCACTGGATGCTGATGGTGTCATGAATCTGAACAGCTTGCACTTCTTTGTAGGGGGCGGGGCCTCCTTATATTCCTAGAGGGAACCCTTCTCTTCAGTGGCAGTAGGCACAATTTCATCAGACTCCAGTAGGGATTTCATGACCATGACTTTTGGTGAGCACCAGCCCATCTTAAAGCGTGGATCTAGGAGTGAAGCCAGCTGAAACATCTCCAAGTCTTCATAGATCTTCAACCTTTTCTCGATTGCGTTTTTTAGAGTAGTAATCATCTTTGACTTGTATGTCACTAACTCTGACAGTTGTTCAAGCTCAGCTTTCAGTCCACGAATGCAAGGAATTACTTTGCTTGACGTTACAAAATTCTCTCCCTGACACTCTTAGAGTTGCTAGTTCAAATGGTGTCAAGATGTCTGTTATTTCCTTGTTGAGATTAAGTTCATATTTGGTTAGCTTATTGGACAATCTAACTGGTCAAGCTTGGCTGGATCAGTATTCAGAAGGGAGAGAAAGCATCTTGTTACTGCTGTTCCTTAAGGTTGCATTTTTGGCTTGAGGTCTGCATTCACCTTCAAGAACATCAGATGCCAGTGCAGGATGACAAATGTGAGGCTTTTCTAATGACTCCTGATACAGGCCCTGATTCCTCGAGCCCATCTTTCACAGTTTTTTGTAAATTATGAACAAAACATCTAACATACTAAGGCAAGAGCTCCAGGAACTCCTCATTGTTATCAGGAATGCCAAAGGTGTTATCCTCCTCTCCACTTTCACTGTCTTGATTAGTGTCCGCTTTGTCCATACCAGGAAACTGTGATGAAATATGATATAAAACTTCAGTTACCATTATTTCACACACTAGCCTATATCAAGCATATGCAGCAGGTTGTTACAGCTTGCATGTTTGCTTTAAATACTGTCGCTAAAACTACTTTTTGATACAAATTTTTTATCCTTTATTTTAGAAGATACACGTACATTTATGTTATCTTAAAATGCATACATGTCTGAATATATGGAATGCTAATGTTATTCATACATTTTACGCATGTTTTTATGCCCAGATACCAGAAATTGGAAGGATAATAAAAAATAGATATGTACTGATAAAATATTAACATTGAAGTACATTGATTATTTGTAAAATGTACATGATATAATATTTGTCAACCTTAATGGTACGATAAAAATATATTTGTTTTTGGTAAAGTTAATTTAAGTTTGATTAAATTCTGATTGTAATACTACTAAAAATGTAAAATATTGTATATTTTCTCTGATAAATGATAAAAAAGATACAAGAAATTGACATAAAGATATAAAAAACTAGTTAGGAATCGATTACTAATCGATTATTTTTCATGAAAGTAATCAGTAACCGCGATTACTAAAAAAATCAGTGAAACGCCCACCACCAGTGATGAGTCTCTACTACCAGCTGTCGCCATAAATTAGCCAGCAGCATGACCATGTACAAACGTGTTGTCTGCCTTACATGGCAAGCAGCATGCACATATACAAACGTGTTGGGTCTTCGGTGACAGTACTACAAGTAATAAACACACACACACACACACACACACACACACTCAATGGAAGGCAGTTCCACGATTGATACACAGGCAACTTGTTTAAATGTCCTGTGGCTGTGCATTCCCACACCAGCCTGGCGGCAATCATTTTTACCAGCGCTACATTTCAAGTCTGCTGAAACATGTATAGGCTTTGTGCGCATTTGACTGATATGTCATGGGAGACAAGCAAGTAAAAACATGGGATGGTGCTAAGCTTTCAAAATATACCTGGAGTTGAGAGCGAAGTGCTTCATGGAAATTGCAAAACATAATCACAACGATCACATTTTAATCATTGATTATTGTCAAGAAAAATATGATTATGATTTGATTATGATTATAGCTGTAGAGTAATTTTGATTATGATTTAATTATGATTACACAAGTTATCTGATTTTTTTATTATGATTTAATTAGGATTACGTAATCAGAGCCATGGATTATGATTTTTTTATTAGTAATCATAATCATGCCCATTATTATATATATATATATATATATATATATATATATATATATATATATATATATATATATGTGTGTGTGTGTGTGTGTGTAATGTGTGTGTGTGTGTGTGTGTGTGTGTGTGTGTGTGTGTGTGTGTGTGTGCCCATTTTGTAAGAAATTACAACATAAAGGGTGATGTGTGATGATATTCACCGAGTAGTAAACACCGTGATTTTACTTGCTAGGCAAATGCATCTTCATTTTTCGTACTTTATAATATGGCCAGAGGTGAGAGAGGATGGCCCGGGGTTGGATTACTCAAAGGCTGTTATCCATAAATGATACTGGGTACCACCCTGAAGCCGAGACTAAGGTGCACGCAGGGTGCTTCATAGGCTAGCGGTAAGGGAAGGTGGTATATACATTTCATGGTATATATAAATTTTAAGAATGTGTATGTATGTATATAATGATACGTAATCAGTCATTACGCGTAATGACTGAAATTTAGTCATCACCCTAGGGACATTTGATCCCGCTAGTACTAAACAGGTGCATTTGACCCCCAGGGTAGTAATAAACCCGGCGAAACAGTGTAGGTGACTCACTGTTTCGCCGTGTTTAGTAAGGGAAGTGCATTACGCGTGATGATACATTTTCATTACGCGTATGTTGATAACATATATTTAAGAATGTGTATGTATATATATATATATATGTATATATATATATATATATATATATGTATGTATATATATATATATATATATATATATATATATATATATATATATATATATATATATATATATATATATGTGTGTGTGTGTGTGTGTGTGTGTGTGTGTGTGTGTGTGTGTGTGGATTAAAATCAGTCATTATCAGCAGAAACTACCATATACATATTCTTTATTTCCTTGTGTATTTTTCTTATATCTTCAGGTAGGCTTCATATAAACAAGGAAAAAATGTTTTCTTCCATACAATATCTTTACATTGTCAACAGGGATTTCTTTGCCAATAGTAATATTTACAACAGTAAAGTTACACAGGGGAAGGTTCTTATTTCATTACTAATTGAGGATGTTATAGCTCAAATATAATCTAAACACAGTGATGCTTGAGGATGGAGAATTTCTATATGCTAGCATGTCTCGCTCCCATGTCAGGGGTCTGGGCTGCAAGGCACAACTACCTAGTGCTCCCAAGCCGCCATCCTAAGCTTCCCTCATGGATCTCTATCAGGGAGGGGGAAGGTTCATGGTTTGCACCTTTGCTGCTTATTTTGGTAAGAGTTTATTGTTACGAATGATACCATACTCACGGGTGCTTCTCCTGAAACACTTGGCTCCTCCATCCAGTTCTCAAGGGCATTAACGAGGGCTTTCCGAAGTCTCCTTGATTTGGGAGAATGAAGTCAGTATTTAATTGTACAAAGAAAATGTAGCGGAAGATGGTGACTTAATTGCCGTGTGTTTGCAGACGCCTACGAGGGTAGCTGCGTTGCCTGCAGCTGTCCAGTTTATGAAAGTTTTACGTTTCTTTGGGACATTTTAAATTCTTATACCACGTTGGTCAACTCTAGCCACTCAAAAGGGACCTGGTGCTATTCCTCATCGTAAGGAAACTAATCAGGTTAGGGTAATGGTAAATTTGTAAGGATGCACTGCTATTGGGAAGTGAGCCCAATGGGCATTTTGTATCTTTAGCTTCTTCCTTGTAATGGTTATGGTATGTCGTACATTAGTACAAGAAGAGATTTCTGTTTGCTGTGGGTGTTGTAGTCGGTGTACTGCCTTCTGCATTCAGGTATTTCCTGATACAGCTTTCCACGAGATGACTGCGGTATCCATTATTTTATGTGAAAGCTGTTTTATTGGTCCAGTTCCATGTGATTGTCTTTCCATGTGGTGCAGTGTGTTATCACACGTCTCACATAAGCGGTAGCAACTCTTCATGGACATTCAGGAAGCAGCTGATAATCTTTGTTTTCAGGTAGATTTTATTTTAGTTATGAATTTTCCCAGTGCTTATGTCCAGAGAAGGGAGGTGGCTTTTCACACTATGCTCACTGGTAAAGTTCAGAACAGTTACTCTTCAGGGAAGTCCTGCATTTGCATAAAATAAAGATGTCAAAGATGTATCTCTGTTTATTTAGGTTTGCACAGGTGCTGAATGCCCTCTTTAACATCCCCGTAATAAATATTTGCCAAGGAAAGGGCTACTTTTGTGACAAATCTGAAGAAATCATTGAAGGGCATATTCATTAATAGACTTTCTACATCCAGTGATGCAATGCTCGAGCTGGTGGGTGTGGTCCTCAAATTATCAAGAAATTCAACAGGTGATACGACAGTATGCCACTTGGGAATGTAACAGGTGTAACTCTGTTAAATATCATGGATTATGAGGTGTGATCTGTTATTGACCTTATGTAACTTTACAGTGGTCCATAACCTTCAGTGATCACAGGTAGTTTCTTAATGCTGCTTTCACTGTAAACTTTTTTTTAATTTTCCTTAGAGGTTGTAGTATCAAATGAAAACCTTAAAGTTTTCTGCAAGTACTTTTAGGATGAGGCTGTTAGCTCCACACCATTGCCAAATGATCTTCAAGTGGCTGTGTGGCAATGTTATCCGGCTTGCCTAGGCGATCACTCATTCAACTACCAAGTAGACCAAACAGTGCTCACTAATCGAATAACTAGCTGCTGTCAATAGAATGCACACACACACACACACACACACACACACACACACACACACACACATATATATATATATATATATATATATATATATATATATATATATATATATATATATATATATATATATATATAGAGAGAGAGAGAGAGAGAGAGAGAGAGAGAGAGAGAGAGAACACATAAATTCAATTCTTAACTGAACTGAACGTGTCCACAATATCACTCAATCATCTCGCAATCTCTACCAGGGTCTTCACCAATTATGAAGACTGAGTGCCACTGCCACAAACAAACTAACACACACACACACATATACTATACATGCATACATACACATACACACACACGCATATATATATCTCACAAACACACACATATAGATACACACACACGCATATACTATACATGCATACATACACATACACACACACTATGTATATATCTCACAAACACACACACATATATATGTGTGTGTGTTTGTGAGATATATATATGTGTGTATGTGTATGTATGCATGTATAGTACATGCGTGTGTGTGTGCTTGTTTGTTTGTGGCAGTGGCACTCCGTCTTCATAATTGGAGAAGACCCTGGTAGAGATTGCGAGATGATTGACTGATATTGTGGACACGTTCAGTTAAGCATTGAATTTATGCGCTTTCTCTCTCTCTCTCTCTCTCTCTCTCTCTCTCTCTCTCTCTCTCTCTCTCTCTCTCTCTCTCTCTCATATATATATATATATATATATATATATATATATATATATATATATATATATATATATATATATATATATATATATATATATATATATTATATATATATAATTTATATATGTATATATATATGTACATATATATATATATATATATAGTATTTATGCATATATATATGTATGTGCATATATACTGTATATATACATATATATATATATATATATATATATATATATATATATATATATATATATATAGTATTTATGCATGTATTATGTACATATATACATACATGTAAACAGATAGATATTGTGTGTGTGGTGTTTGTGTGTGCGTGTGTGTATGTGTGTGTGTGTGTGAGAGAGAGAGAGAGAGAGAGAAAGAATATAATTTCTTAAGACTAACGCACAATATTTGGAGAGAAACTAATCTTTTTCCCATTTCCGGATTAAAGAATTGCCCTGATGACAAAGGATAATCTTATTAAAGAATATGACTCTTCTCTCTCGAAGAAAATCGGCTATTTCCGCTATAGGACGGAACGTCGAATTCGAAGAGAAAACTGAACAGTATTTTGAGGGGAAAGTACAATTTCGGAGGGGAAAACGAAAGAATTTTCAAAAATGAAAGAAAAATGCTTTTAAGGAGAAAGCGTACGTTTGTTTTTGAAACGGCACTGCTTCAATTTCCAAGAGAAAATAGGTAACTTTTTGCGACAAAGGGACTCTGGTTACGAAGAAAAAACTGGGCTTTGTTTTAAATGGAACAAGCAACATTTTGAGAACACATTGGGCAATATTTTCATCGGAAATGGGTTTTTTTAGTTTCAAACAGAAAAGGGTCTTTTTTGAGAGAAAATGCGGGCCTGTTTCTAAGGGTAAACGGACTATACAGCGCTTTTAAAGAAAGAATGATGATTTCAAAAAGCGTTAGCAAAATTGGACAATATTTCTGAAGTAGAAGAGATCGGGTTTGAGAAAAATCCACATCGGATTGAAAGGCTATTTTTGCCGAGAAAATCATTTTCGTAAGGAAATTACTTTCGAAGAAAGTTGTCTAGTTGCCAGAAAAATGATCCTTAGAAAAAGGTTAAAAAGATAAAAAAAAAAAAGATGGAAGATAAATCTATATTAATTTTTGTGACGTCACCAGTCAGCAGATTGTCCAAAACCGAAAAGGTGGATCCTAAGAAATTTATTCTATACAATGATTATCCTTCGGACATAATCGTATTTCCTTGGTTCCAGAGCTCCCGAATATCTGTCTTCATTCTGTAAATCTCTGCGATCCGTAGCGTAGATATTCATTACTGCATGGAAGACTGGGGCGTTGGTGGGGTTGGGGGTCGAGGCAGTAGGTGGGAGGTTAGAGGGGGGGGGTTGGATTTTCAGTTCCGATGCTGTTATTTTAACATAAATATTCCGAAGGCTTCGATTTTCCCGAGTAACATCATCGTTATGGCGCGGTCGAGTTCGTGATAGCATTGTAGATGGTGCATGTTATCTTGCCCCTCCCCCCCTCCCCATTCCCCTTCCCCCCTCTTAGTGGAGGGTCGATGTTGGTAGTGAATCATACTTTATCCTCTTCGAAGAGAGAGAGAGAGAGAGAGAGAATGACACCATACTTCATTCCATTACGGGAAAGACATAGAGAAGTAAAGAAGGTATGCCATTCATTTTTCATTTAGCACGAGAGAGAGAGAGAGAGAGAGAGAGAGATCTTGCAGAAAATTAGTGGCAAATTTATTAATAACAAAATTCCTTGCATTCATTTGCAAAACTGTATCATGTACAGTTAACGTACAACTTTCCGGGTTATTTGGCGAATAAATACTGTAATTGCTTCAATAAGTTTACAAAATTCCTGTCAGTAGTGTAATTTTGCCAAATCACAAGAAAGTGGATTTCATTACAAAATCACCAATAATTGTTCAGTCTGGAAAATCTCGAAAGAAAAGAGGAAAGCTCTGTCAGATTGTAGGATACAATAAGAGTGGTTTTGTCGCTGGTAAGCGATGTTCTCAGCCGAAGATGTCAGCATTACGGGGTTTTAGGTCAAGCAACTCTTACGCTCTTGGGCCGTTAGTACTGCCTGTGTTTTTGTGTTTATTACTAAATATACAGCCGGAAGTTTATGCTTTTATAGAGGGTTGTCATAACTACCAGAGTCCTTCAGACACCAACTTTCCTCAGTCGACGTGCTTCAAAGAATTGCTGGTACACTGTGACTAATTTTTTTTTATATTTGCATATTTCCGCCCCTCTCTAAAAGAGGATATTTCTCCCTCCAAAATGGGTAGTTAAATTGTAACAAGCACATCTTTAGCATAAATGAGAACAGTCCTTCATTTTACAAACTTCTCCATTGTCGTCTCCTCCATATTCATTCCCATAATTCCGTATTTCCTCAGAAGACGACAATCCGTTCGAGTCTTTCCAGCTCAGGGTTTCTCAAATGCATTTATTCGATAAGCAGTGCTTTTGAATTCACTACTCCACCGTCTTAGGTTTGGCATCAAACAACTGTATTTATTTTCCTTTGCGTCAGCCATAGAAATATCAGACTTCTCTCTTGTTCCATCTATAATTGGGCTAGGAAGCAACAGTCTCTCCAAGGTAGTGCCTCTCTTTTTAACCATGGATGCCTAAGACTGGCAGGTCAGCTAACACTAACAAGCAGTTTTGTGTTTTCACGCACATTGTTAACTTGCCTGAGCTTGGGTTTATTAACAAAAATGACTGGGAAATTTGTAAGATAACCACTTTTGCAAAAAAAAAAAAAAAAAAATATATATATATATATATATATATATATATATATATATATATATATATATATGTATGTATATATACATATATGTATATATATACATAATATATATATATATATATATATGTGTATCAAGTTAATTTGTGTATGTACAGTATGTGCGTATGTATATCATAGTAATTATGTATATATATACATATATATATATTACTTGATATACATATATGTTTGCATGTGTATACTGCATTTTATGTATTCCTTCCTTCGTACATATCTGTACGAGCATGCTTGCGGTCAGATCAGATTCATTACTACCATAACGTATATGTTTTAGTAGACTTGTATTATAGGCAGGGAGTAGGTAAGATTCATCTTGTAAGAGACGTTGAGACCGTCTTTTCCCCGTGACATTTTTCGTGTAATTACATTCATCTCCATTTCGTCCGGTCCTTGTATTCTATAAGGGTAAGAATGACTAATACAACCATCAGGAGTCATGGCCTGTGTCCTCAGTTCTGCTCCGTAGGGGGTTAGTGCTGTCAGTGCACCTCACTTGGTGCACTGTAGACATTACTGAAGGGCCTTTTGCTGCAACTCCTTTCATTCCTTTTACTATGCCTCCGTTCATATTCTCTTTCTTCCGTCTTACCTTCCGCCCTCTCTTAACAGTTGTTTCATAGTGCAACTGAGAGGTTTTCCTCCGGTTACACCTTTGGAACACTTTTACTTTCAATTTCCGTTTCAGCGGTGAATAACCTCCTAGCGCTTGGCCTTTGGCCTAAACTCTATGTTCCATTCCATTCAGTTTGTCTGGCTGGTATACTATGTGTATATATATATATATATATATATATATATATATATATATATATATATATATATATATATATATATATATATATATTTATATATATATATATATATATATATATATATATATATATATATATATATATATATATATATATATATAATATATATATATATACATACATATATATATATATATATATATATATATATATATATGTGTGTGTAGTGTACTTGTTCAAAGTCCTGTTTTCACTCACCTTGTGACTTAGTGATATATATATATATATATATATATATATATATATATATATATATATATATATATATATATATATATATATATATATATATATATATATATATA
>NC_089786.1:11687500-11692500 GCF_040412425.1 Macrobrachium rosenbergii | reverse complement strand
GTTCCCTCAAGGGAAATGATAGGGAGAAAACTGAACTGGCACACCTTCCTGTTCCACGAATAGATACAAGAAAGGAGAGACCTAAATGAATTCACATGAACTAGATAAAAAAAAAATAACACTGATAAATAAACAAAAATGAAAACAACGCCAGCAGATTTCTTTAATAAACAAGACTGACAGTCATACACACACACACAGACACACAAACACACACACATATATATATATATATATATGGTTTTGCAGGAACTGCTGGTTCTTTGCCTCGTTCCCTTTGTATACCTTCAAGTTTTTTTGTTTTGATATATATATGACAGCCCCATCCTGAGTATATAAAGAATGCATATATATACAATATATATATATATATATATATATAGATATATATATATATATATATATATATATATATATATATATATATATATATATATATATATATATATATATATATATATATATATATTAGATACAAATATATGTAATTGATACATATAATGTATAATAGATATACATATACTGTATATATACAGTTTATATATATTAGATATTAGATGCAAATGAATGGAAAAGTGGAATTGTCCATGAGGGTATATATAGAGGAAGCTAAGGCAGGATGAAAGTGAAAGAAATGTACGTTTATGTTAATGATGTGGTAAGAATGTTAGCATAAGTGGAAAGACGAGTTGTAACATGTAGAAGAATTAGGTCAAGAGAAGAGAATGAAGTAATGCGTAAAGTGCGTTCAAGTTGAGAGTCCTGAGAGGAAGGGGGGGGGTGGCTTAAAGTGCAATAGCTAAGTGGAGAGCCATAGGTGATTAGGTGTTAGAAAGAAGAGAGTACTTGCGCGATACATTATTGATGAACCTTATTTGTAGGAGACAAAAAGTTTGACGATATGGAATTTTTCGTGGCGAAGCCTCATCCATAATTCAGCAGTCTATGTACCAGATCTTTCGAAGATATGTAAATAGGACGAAACCGTATGCGACCATACCTTTTGTTTCATTTTTTTCTTGTTCCAGTGAGTTAAGCATATACACCATATATACAGATTATATATATATATATATATATATATATATATATATATATATATATATATATATATATATATATATATATATATTATTTATATATATTTTATACATATATGACTAAGAAATCACAAAAGTAAGCGCGTGATATTGTTTATTAGTTGAAGCCACTGGGAAAGTTCAAAATGAAACGACAGAGAAAGTATCTGGCACCCTGTTGTTTAATTTTGAACTTCCCCAGTGGTTTCAGCTAATATAAATTATTATTATATATATATATATATATATATATATATATATATATATATATATATATATATATATATACAATATATATATATATATATATATATATATATATATATATATATATATATATATATTATATTATTTCATCAGAGTGCCTATTCTTCGTAGAAGTGGAGGCTTCTTTTTATTAGATAGAGGTATTCAATACTGAAACATATAGAGCTGCACGTAAGATTTCTTCCCCTGATAGAGGACGCACACGTGTTCCAGCAGCAACAAAACCAAAACAAATTCTTCCCCATAGAGATCGCTGGCTGCATACGGTTGAGGGAACACGTGCCAAGCCCATGTGTGCAGGTCACGTGACCACACTCGTCCGTCCCCAGGAGGGGTAGGGGTAGGGGTAGGGGCCTCTCTCGGCTGGGAGCGGTAGTAGGGACCCTACGGAGGAGAGGCAGGATGCCGGTAAATCCGTCCTTTCCTGCCTTTTCATTTTGGCTGGATATTTCAGGACACTCATCTTGGCAGTTTGGAGTACGCGAACTGGATCCCAGACTTCATCGAAGGACCTTTCAATGCCATGGCCCTGCTCTTCCCCTTCCCTTCACCCTGCTCCCCAGCACGTTCCCCCAACAACTCCCCCTCCACCAGGTAGCCCAGCCTCTTCTCAGCCCTTCAAACCCATCGGGAGCCCTGTCCCACCTCTACATCCAATCAATATCACTCATTGTTGATTGCATTAAGTGCTTCCTGCCTTCTCGTTATTCTTCTCTCATTTAAATATTCTCTTTTTTTTCTATTTGTTCTGGACGATTCTTGTATGCGAGAGAAATTGAAAACGCGGAACCAGGGTGTTTGTTTTTCATAAAATGTCTGCTCCCAGATCCTCGAGTATATATGAAGCCAATAGCGTCTTGCGTCTGGAAACGTTTTTTAAAAGAATTTTCTCTCAGATTTCCATCCTGCCCAGGAAGGGTTCTAAGCATTAGAAACAGGTAATAATAATAATAATAATAATAATAATAATAATAATAATAATAATAATTTAATATTTAATAGAATGTATGTACCGATATCCTCGAGGTCACGTGAAGCCAATGACGTCATTAGAATCCTTCGAAGGACGCCGGAGAGAAAGAGGGGGAAGGATGCCTCCGCGGGGGATCCACTTGGCGGGAATTATCTCGCAGGAGGAAGCCCATCAGCAGCTTGGTTCAGGCGGGTCCTATAGTTGGGCCAAAACCCAGATGGATGCGTAGTCCAGCAAGAAAGGCGAAGAACAAAATATCTGAGAGAGGGCACATTAAGTACACTCCTGGAATTTATAAGGTGAAAGTAAGAATGATCTCAGAAAGCATTCTTAGAAACAATACTGGAATTTATTGAAAATACTAAAAACTGGCATTTATCAGTAAAGATTCGATCTCATAGGAAAGTATTAAAACATGACTGCAGTTTATCGTTAGGAATTATCCAGGGACGCAGTGTTTGGTTTTATTATTACAAAGTCGTTCTGAGACACAGCACTGGAACTTCGAATTTTGTCAACAGAATGTCACAGAAGATAAATGCTGAAATTTATCAATAGAACGTTGCCCAACATATTTAACAAGAGGCACGTAGCAGCGATATATCAAGGGCATTTCTCGATGAGGGAAAACATTCTAAGAATCCATTATAGGAAATACAACCAGAAATAATTGAACATTTTTAGAATGTTTCAAGAGCAAGAAAACAAAACATTCCACGAATCAGTACTAGAACTGAAGAGAAATATAATGTACTAAGGACATTTGCCGATAGTAGAAAAACGTTATTCTAAGAAACAATACCGTAATCGATTATTGGAAGCGTAATCAGACACGTCCTCGCCTAAAGAGAAATTCAGAGAAACAACACCGGAATTTATCAGCAGAAATAAAGTGACTGGGGTTCGACGATGATGGACGAGTTAGTGATGGAAATCGGCATCCATCACCATTTTTTTATTTTCTTTATTCGCGGAAAACAAAGAGCAACCAAGGGCGGGTTTCCTCCTCGCGAGTGCCACTTGATCCTGAAGTGATCGCATCACCACTCGCAGAGATCCCTTCAGCCACTTTCAGGCGGCATCTACAAGTGGTCGCAATGATCGTCTTCCTGTCAGGCTCTTCTGGACGGAGTGCCACATGTGGTAATGATTCTCCCCATCTATTCTGGTCCGAGTTCGTTAACATTTCAATGCTTTTGGGCGTTGAGTGCCTGTGGCACTCACTCACTCACTCGCAGGCAAATGGGGGACAGATTCTCTCTCTCTCTCTCTCTCTCTCTCTCTCTCTCTCTCTCTCTCTCTCTCTCTCTCTCTCTCTCAACACGTACAGAGTAACCAGATAACTTGCTTTTAACACGTGCAAAAAAAAACAGATAATTTTCTTTCGCCATCAATAAGCGCGTGAGCTTGACCGCGTCAAGTCTATATGGATTTATTCTCAATGAAACACAAAAATTCATTCAGGCATTAAGACCTGCTCACTCGAAATGACATGTGAAATTCACTATGACTTTCCACTAGACAATAAAATAGTTTTAAAGTGAAGATAAACTCAAGCCCAAATGGCAGTTTTGGTTAACAGCGGGATGTTGGTGATTATTGTTTTTTTTGAGGGCATGAGGTCATCAAATCTCGTCCCAAAAGATTTGTTGAGAATCGAAATGCTGACACCTTGTGGAGGCATCCATCTAAAGGGAATGGTGTATTATTATTATTAAATAATGATAATAATAATAACAATTATTATTATTATTATTATTATTATTTTATAAAAATCTCGTAATCGTATGAGTCACTAAAACGGTGAAGAAATCCACAATGATGTCAGTATAAATATATATTAAAATATATATACAAAACTATTGCTTACATTTTTAATATATATTTCCACTGATATCATTGTGGATTTCTTTACAGTTATTATTATTATTATTATTATTATTATTATTATTATTATTATTATTATTATTATTATTATTATTATTTTTCAAACATAGAACTTACGTATGGTGCATTAACTTATAATGAAGCATCCTTAAGACAGAAAAATCACGAACAGGATATTACAAAATAAAAATAAAAGGATAATTAAATAAAACAATAAATAAACAATTTCAGGTACGCGCTCGAAACAATTTGAAAGAAAATAAAAAACTGAAACTCACTGCACATAAATAAAAAAACATATAAATATGAACTTGTCACGTAAGCGTCAACAAACATGGCCGCTTCACTTCAGGTCGGGCCTACCAAGGTAAAGAGTGAACTCGCCTTTTCGCCTTGAGTGTCGGGTAAACGAACGTTTTTGCATAGCGTTTTCCCGGCTTTTATTTCTGAGCATTTTTAATCCGGTTGTGCAATGTTAATTCATGAGAACGTGGAGACTTTATTTTACTCTTTTTGAATATTATTCTTTTTAGCCTTCGTCTCAGTGTTGTCACGTAATAAATTTAAGGAAATAAGATGAAAAAAAAATTTTATGTTTTGGTTTTTTATTTTATTATTTTTTTTATCTTTTATTTTATTTTATTTATTTATTTATATTTTTTTTTTTGCCCTTATTTTCATTTTTGCACGTATGATCATTTTATTTCTAGGGAAGTTTGCGAACTTGGTTTGAGGCCTTTTGCTTTGCTCCGCAAGAGCGTAATGCACTCAGAGGCCTAGATATCAGGAGAATT
>NC_089786.1:11630000-11682500 GCF_040412425.1 Macrobrachium rosenbergii | reverse complement strand
GGCCCGAAGGATTAGATTTATTTTACGTGGCTAGGAACCAGTTGGTTACCTAGCAACGGGACCTACAGCTTATTGTGGAATCCGAACCACATTATGACGAGAAATGAATTTCTATCACCAGAAATAAATTCCTCTGGTTCTTCATTGGCCGGTCGGAGAATCGAACGCTGGGCAGCAGCGTGCTAGCTGAGAACTATACCCACCCCTCTAATGAGGAATTGATTAATATGTACTAAAAGTACATGTAATCCACTCCCATAAATGTTGTGCTCAGTGTCAGTTTAAGAGCACAGTAGTCTGGTAGCCTTACCAGTGAATAGAATTAACATCTCCCTTCTTCGGACTCTCTCCCCTCACAGAATTTATCAGCGTATCCCTCAGAGTGCTGCTCCATTCTGATAAATCAACAATCCTTAATAAAAGTGTGAAATCTTCTTAGAAAGTAGACTTTTTAGTTGATGACAACGGTATTATCATTGGGAGCTCTGAATAATTTCGCTGTCTCCAGCCAGAATTTCGGTATCGGTGAGTAAACTAACGTATTTAAGCATTTGATCCCTTTACCACTCTAACATCTAGTGTTGAAACAGAATGCTAAAGTGTTCGGCTTCGTACATTACACTCGAGTACACACCACGGAATAGGATAACGACCAACCCCCGTTCAGTAGTTGTGACGCCGTTACTGAAAATTTAGGTGATGGTAATCTGTGTACGATTTTGCATGGGGAGTTGTCTTGATATATTTCAAGATATCCCTTACTGCTCAGATTTATCGAGTGATTACTAGCCATACTCGGTGTACGTTACTGCTATCTTACTAGGACAGTGTCATATATATATATATATATATATATATATATATATATATATATATATATATATATATATATATATATAGATATAGATATAGATATATATATATAGATTAGATATAGATATATACATATATATATATATATATATATATATATATATATATATATATATATATATATATATATATATATATATATATAGTATAGATATATATATATATATATTATAAATATATAAATGCATTACACTCAAGAATAACCATAAGATATCACGTTTCAATCATTGTATTTTAATAATGAGTAAAACAGGGATAATTCAGTTACTTCTTTAAAGTTAAAGACGTGTATATAACAAAGTGTGAATGAGATACAATGAAAATTCATTCACAACAAGACAGGCTACAGTGGGAGAGGCAAGAGATTCGCCTTTCAAAACACGGAGGACTTTTAAAGTTTGGGAGAACAAACGCCTAAAGAGTTCCAGAGATTGGCAATAAAGGGTTGATTGATCTATTTATGCATACTGGTGCCTGTCAACACCGCAGGAATCTGTATCCCCACTTCTTATTTTATGAATCCTCTTTCAGTTCCAGTTTATTTAATCAGAGTAAGAGTAAATTATTTATTCTTAGAAGTACCATTCTCAGACTGTTTCCCAGGTCGGTTTGTCAGTCCCTCCTTCCTAATTAAAATCCAAGTAGTTTTTCCTTCCACCGTCACATCCCCACTCCCAACGATTCCCACCGAGAAGAGGATATATTTATCTTCTGAACGCATCCTTGCATAACCCATCTCTCAGCTTCTTCGTAGGTAAGAAGAAACTGACCATTCTTGGTCTTCTGTACCCTTACACAGCCAGTCACGTGCTCTGTCTGTCGACAGTATCCTACTCAACACAATGCTTCGCTCATGCATTCAATTCTATGGGCTTGCCAATGCCATCTGCGTTGCTCGTGTGTGTACCCAGAGTGGAAGATCTTGTTCCCCTGTGAGATGTGGGTTTAATGGAGGCTCTCGTTCTGTTGGGACGCGCCTTGCGGTTCGCCCTTGTTTTCCTCCATTATTGTTCATGTTTGGTTTTCTCTTTGTTTTCATATTCTGGTATTCTATTCCGTGAAAGTTTGCTTTGTGAGTTAACGGTTGTTCATGCCGGTTGTTTATGTATGTTTATTCCTTTTTAAAAATAATTTTCATTTTTAGGTTTTTATTTTTTTGCTAATTTGGATAGACATACTTGCTCAGAGAAGGAACGATAACTAAAAAGAAAATACTTGCCTTTCAAGAAGAAATGGATTGAATAGTACTAGAAACATAGAGGAAGACGGATAATTCCGCATTCTGAAAGTCAGTGATGATATGAACTATTTAGATTGGATGACCTTTTACTTCACAATTAGATATAATGAGTTTTCTGAGGTGGTGTGATTGATATGTTAGAGTGCTGTAAAGTTCTGGTATCCATTTCGAAATGTTGATTTGTAATTTTTAATATTCCTAGCAAAATAGAGCACTCGCGTATCTTATGTATGGGAGGCATTCAGTTTTTTTTTTTTTTGAGTTGTATGACCAGAGTGTGTGTGGGTGTAATATAATGTTATTGGTTTTAGTACATGTGAATTGTGAGGATGTTTAGGTAAACAAAGAGTTTTTTATTGTGTTGTGAATAAATTATATGCATGTATACGTGTGTGTATGTATGTATTACACACACACACGCACACACACACACACACATATATATATATATATGTTATAGTCAACATGCGTAATGTATTACGCGTAATGACTGAAATTTCAGTCATCACGCGTAATGCACTTAGGGACATTTGACAGCTAGTACTAAACACGGCGAAACAGTCACACACTGTTTCGCCGGGTTTAGTATAGTCCCTGGGGGTATATATTTCGCCGTGTTTAGTATATCGGGGATCAAATATATATATATATATATATATACGCTTATGATATATATATATATATATATATATATATATATATATATATATATATATATATATATATATATATATATATATATATATATATATATATATATTTATATAAATATATATATGGTACATTATAGTTGTGTGTGTGTACAGAAACCTTTATGTTACATAGACCATATGTATACAGAAAGAGAGAGAGATTAAGAAATATATAAAATCCCACAATAAAATCGTTTTCTGTAAACTGAGAAAAGTCATAAAAATGATTAAGAGGCAGAAAAGAGGGAAGAATTCTTGAAGGCAGAATCCGGCGAGGCAAAACCGCCGAAATATTTCCGCCGATGGAAATAGAATTTATCAGCAATTTCCTAAAAGTGGGCGAAATGTCAAAAAGTGCCTGATATTACGTCACATGCGAAGGTGAGGAAAAGATGCCGTATTGGGAAAATATTTGGATTTTTTTTATGTTCCTTCGATAGAACTGGGTCATATTTTTTTTAAGCTGATGTCCATGGACTGGCAATCTGGTATCCTCATCGTGCTAGCTTAACTCTGAAGGGAGCGATGAACTCGCCTCATAAAACACATACGATTGTAAAAGTTAAGGAAAACGAAGCCATGAAGAGAGTTCCAAAGCTTGGCAGTAAAGGCTTGATTGATTGAATGGCTCATGTAATATGGCGTCAGAACTATGGCCATTGATGCCAACGGCAATAGAGGAAACGACAGCTGTCATGAAAATGTCAATAAGACAATAACGAAAAGTCTTCCGCTTTTCATTAACTTGAGCCAAGTATGAACTATCTCTAGAGCGTCTTTTGCACTTCTGGCCTCTCGATCAGTTACGATGAGCTCCATTGGGCCTGACCAGCACTTGGATGGGTGATCATGAATGAATGACGTCAGGACATCATTAGTGTAAAACCCCGTGGCTGTCTGCACGGTTATCGGTTTTAGGCCACCAGCCTTATTCCGAAATCGATGTGTATAATGGAAGGGTAATACCCGGAGACTCCTGAGAGTTTGATGGTTCCAAAAGCAGATGAAAGGGAAAGGTAACAGAAAAAAAAGTATTTCTCCAACTTGCAAAGTACCAGGATCTGATATGAGCTTCAGTAGGCTACAAGGAGGTCCAAGAAGTTTTTTTTTCTTGGCATGTAATGGTGCCTTAACTAACTTATAATTGCTGCAGATTTACGCATCAAATTCATCCTTTAACTAAAGCTAGTAATCCACCAATATTTACGACTTACCGTTAATTTTTCTCACCACCGGCTATTACTTTCACATTGGTATATTCGCGAATTACTGATCGGGTCTTCCATCCCCCGGACCATCACTTATTCAAGAGAGTAAAATTGAAAACAGATGTTTTAACATTTCTTAAATCAGTCATGAAGAGAGATTATTTTATTTTCTTATTACTCTTGTTCAGACATCCCATTTAATATTATGGTTATCACTGCTACTTAAGAATGTGAAAGAATATTTTTTGTATTCCATAAGGAGTCTAAGAGCCAGGTTGCTTTCATATTATGATGTATATCATATGCTAGTCGTTAAGTCTACCTCATGGAAGCTTGGCACCCTTGGCATGTATAGTCACAGGTTATCTAAAGACTGACTGAGGCATTTACATTTGAGTCTTCTGTTAGTACAACCTCAGAAAATGCAGTGAAAGGTGTTCCTAAGTCCTAATCGGTACCAGTGACGCTAGTAGTTGGATCATGCCCACTATAGTTGGTGTTTCGGTAAAGTAGAGCATAACAAATTCACGAACACGTCTTCATTTTTAATGGTCACGACAGGTAAGAGGCTCGGTACGAAACTGTGTTGACCCTGGAGTGGACCTGCACCAGTGAACACCACATAAGAAGCTTGAAGATGTCTCTGTTGCAGCATCAATTGAAAATCAAAATTAACCTCGGTACTTGATTTTTATCAAAACGTAACTCTGCAAGGAAGGCTGCAAGTTCTGTTGAAGGAAATGTTTGTGTCCATACAGATCTGTGACATTGACCACGTTGAAATGCAACAACTTTTTCTGCTCTTGGGTAAGCCAGACAAATGAGAGATGATAGTCTCCAGTGGGCTTTATGTCAGTTTTGGTATATTTACATATATAAATGTTACGTGACTGCTACAAGATTGCTGTGAATCACTGATGGACAGGCTCAGGATTTTTATAAAAGCGGGAGGCGCTGATGAAGAAGTCTTTATAAGAGAGCTGAAATTGCTTTAGGGTGGTAATATCCAGTTGCTGGACTGTCAAGGGATTGTTGTGGCGTTGTTAAAAGTGCGTTTTTATCAGTGTTTCATAACGTGTTTCTTGCTCGAGCTACAGGACGAGAAATCACTGGCTAGAATTTTTTAAGATGACTACAGATGAATATGTGTTATGTAACATACATTGCAGTGTAGTTGGCTTTTTAAAAATCATAGTCCTCATTGGTACTTAGTCATACAAAATAACATACCAGTAAAACTTTGATTCTCTCTCTCTCTCTCTCTCTCTCTCTCTCTCTCTCTCTCTCTCTCTCTATCTAGAGAAGGGGGTATAAATGAGCAAAGATGTACTGGTATTGAACCCAGACGAATGATTTTGAACCTTAACGATTAAGAATGGGTCACATGGCAGACCATATTAGGGAATTTCATTAGTATACCGTCATTGGTATTGATCCCATCCTTACAACACTGACTAACAAAAAGGGGACTGGGCAAGATATTTACCTTTTCTAGCCCAACCCATGTGAAAACAAGAAAGAGGCAAAGAAAGGAGGCAAGATGGAGGAGGGGGGGGGAAGGGCTTGTTGCCTCAGCCATCAAATTGGTAAATAAAAACAACTTTTCCTTTCGGAGATTCTGAGAATTGGAAAATTACGAAGGAAATGAAACCCGTGATATGCCCGGCCTAACCTTTTAAGGCCTTACGATCTAGATCCTCACGTTTGATGAAATCCCAGAAAAGCCAACACATACCCACACACATACGCACACGCACGTACGCACGAACGCTGGCTATATTTAAGCAAACATTACGCTTATGCGTTTATGTGGTGTTGACAATCAAAAGCGGACGTCTAAAGGCACAAAGATTGGCGTGAATGCTTCTGAAAACTTATAAATGACGCACAAACACCAGTTGTTTACTTAATCTCATCTAAAATCTGAATGGAAGCTTTTTAAAGGGATTTTCCTCACTAGGTTTCATTAAAGGTTTAATTAAAAGTTTAATTAAAGCGATGAAATTTGGTGATGAAACTTATTAGTCTAGGGTAGAAAGTTTCCTGAGAAATGTTTTTTCTTAGAATGTACAAACTCTGTTGTACTTTTTCAGATCGTATGATCTATTATTATTATTATTATTATTATTATTATTATTATTATTATTATTATTATTATTATTATTATTATTAACTCTGATTGACTGGGGTTGTAGTTCATGAGCTGTCCCTAAATTTCATTCATCCACCTATCCTCTGTTATTATTATTATTATTATTATTATTATTATTATTATTATTATTATTATTATTATTATTATTATTATTATTAAGAGGTACAAGAAGCTGCAAAATGGCAACTACACTTGTAATTGGTTATGTAAGAATAATTATATAGTAATTTAATTAAATTTGCTTATTTACTTTTACCAGTAGAGCATATTACCCAACTCTGCCTTTTTTCTTAATTTTTATGAAATCATTATTTTATTTGTTTATGAGCATTGTGCTCTTCTGAAGCCTTCTCTAGAAGGTGATAATCTGTTTAGTTTAGAACATAAACTATGTTTGTTCCTGTTTAGAAGATCTGCATAGTAAGAAAATAGATAGAAAGTAGAGACAAGTGGTGCAACCGCATACCTGAGAAAGTGCTGAAAAAAAAAAAATCGAGGTTCCCAGGGAGTAAGTTTTAAGGAATGGCTATGTGATACAGGCCCGAACACCAGTAAAGAAACTCAGAAAATGATCTCGGACAAAGAAATTATAGGACATAAGAGTTAAGGGCAAAAGCAGAGAAATTATAGAAAAGTAAACCATGGCAAGTTAAATAGGAAGTAGCACCTATCATCGCATAGATCCTCAGGGAATCTGGAGGGGATTGAATGCACAAACCTCAAACATGGCTTGCTCCAGAAAAGTGTACTGATGGCCACATCAGTGATAATTGGGAGAGTGTTGGAATCCTAAGGATGCCAAGCAGTAGAGTCAGATCCCCAGGAGGCAGGTTGCAGCCCGAATCCACACTCGGTGACACCAACCTAACAAGACTGTAGAATAAAATAGTTATTAAATGCGCAAGCAACAGTACATAAGGTATAGATATCGCCTAGAATGTCTTTAAGAAAAATGCTTTTATTTGAACTCGATTTAGAATACCCGAGTTGATTCACCCACCAATTGGAGATGCGTTCAAATGCGAGCTAGAGAGCCGCAGACGCTCCAAATGCAAGCTAGAGAGACTCCAAATGCAAGCTCCAAATGCAAATGCGAGCTAGAGAGCCGCAGACGCTCCAAATGCGAGCTAGAGAGCCGCAGACGCCCAAAGGCTAGAGAGCCGCAGCGCTGCAAATGCAGGGCTCCAAATGCGAGCTAGAGAGCCACAGACGCTCCAAATGCGAGCTAGAGAGCCGCAGACAGAGCTCCAAATGCAAGCTAGAGAGCCGCAGACACTCCAAATAGAGAGCCGCAGACGCTCAAATGCGTGCTAGAGAGCGCAGACGCTGCAAATGCAAGCTAGAGAGCCGCAGGTGCTCCAAATGCGAGCTAGAGAGCCACAGACGCTCCAAATGCGAGCTAGAGAGCCATAGAGCTCCAAATGCGAGCTGCAGACGCTCCAAATGCGAGCAGAGAGCTAGACGCTCCAAATGCGAGCTAGAGAGCCACAGATACTCCAAATGCGAGCTAGAGAGCCGCAGACACTCAAATGCGAGCTAGAGAGCCATAGACACTCCAAATGCGAGCTAGAGAGCCGCAGACGCTCAAATGCGAGCTAGAGAGCCGCAGATGCTCCAAATGCGAGCTAGAGAGCCGCAGACGCTCCAAATGCGAGCTAGAGAGCCACAGACGCTCCAAATGCGAGCTAGAGAGCCGCAGACGCTCCAAATGCGAGCTAGAGAGCCGCAGACGCTCCAAATGCGAGCTAGAGAGCCGCAGACGCTCCAAATGCGAGCTAGAGAGCCGCAGACGCTCAAATGCGAGCTAGAGAGCCGCAGACGCTCCAAATGCGAGCTAGAGAGCCGCAGACGCTCCAAATGCGAGCTAGAGAGCCGCAGACGCTCCAAATGCGAGCTAGAGAGCCGCAGACGCTCAAATGCGCTAGAGAGCTGCAGAGCTCAAATGCGAGCTAGAGAGCCGCAGACGCTCCAAATGCGAGCTAGAGAGCCAGACGCTCAAATGCGAGCTAGAGAGCCGCAGATGCTCCAAATGCGAGCTAGAGAGCCGCTCCAAATGCGAGCTAGAGAGCCGCAGACGCTCCAAATGCGAGCTAGAGAGCCGCAGACGCTCCAAATGCGAGCCAAATGCAGACGCTCCAAATGCGAGAGAGAGCCGCAGACGCTCCAAATGCGAGCTAGAGAGCCGCAGACGCTCCAAATGCGAGCCAAATGCGAGCTAGAGAGCCGCAGACGCTCCAAATGCGAGCTAGAGAGCCGCAGACGCTCCAAATGCGAGCCAGAGAGCCGCAGACGCTCCAAATGCGAGCTAGAGAGCCGCAGACGCTCCAAATGCTAGAGAGCCAGAGAGCGAGCAGACGCTCAAATGCAAGCTAGAGAGCAGAGTGAGCTAGAGAGCCGCAGACACTCAAATGCGAGCTAGAGAGCCGCAGACGCTCCAGAGAGCCACAGACGCTCAAATGCGAGCTAGAGAGCCGCTCAAAGAGCCGCAGACGCTCAAATGCGAGCTAGAGAGCCGCAGACGCTCCGAGCTAGAAATGCGCTCAAATGCGAGCTTGAGAGCCACAGAGAGAGCCGCAGACGCCCAAATGCGAGCAGGTTCTTAATAAGAGAATCGTAGGCAGTGATAATACAACACAGTGAATAAATGGTAAACAAACACCAGAAAAATAACAATATTTATTACAAAACTCAAATTTCTTAAATATTAAATCAACCTTGTGCAAGTCACACTTACAACTAGAAAAAACATACTTTATACAACTAGAAAAAACATACTTTATACAACTAGAAAAAACATACTTTATACAAACACACTTGGGAATAGGTAGTGTGACAAGGTTCACCTAAATCTAATGAATGCAATAAGAGCTATTCAAACGGAACGGGCCCAAAATTCAAATGCTAACCTAATTCTAAACAGAATCGAAGGAAGAAAGAAGGCAAAGAGGTAGAAAACCTCAAATGCGAGCTAAACACGCGGAATACAGTAAATCAATATCAAAATCAGGGGAAATTATTTTAACCTGTAATTATGACGCTCCAAATGCGTTAGCTAGTCATTCCTGAGAAATGTACACTGAACGTCCCTGGTTTCTCCAAATGCGGAGTACTAGGCATCAGGTGGAGAACGACAAACGAAACCAAAAGTTTACACCTTACCAAATACTAGAGCTCTAACGGGCTCCGACAATCCAGAGCCGTAGACGCTACAAAGCTGGGATCCAAATCTACGAGCTCCTCCAAGCCGAAAAGGCAGACGCCCAAATGCGAGCTACAAGAAGAAAGCCGTGATCAATATATATAGACGCTCTTCCAAATGCGAGAAAATCTTCTCAAAACGTAGATTTAGAGAGCCGCAGACGTTCCATCCCAGCACCTGGACCGTCACTCACACTCCGACGAAACTAAATAATAACAAAAGGAGTTAATAGGGTTGAGCCGCAGGACAACGCTCTAAAATTAATGCGTATAAAATAAACACACAAAGATGGCTGATTTAAAAATACATCCTAAGTAATTTACATTTAATGACACGCTCCAAAATGCGTCTAGAGAGCCGCAGACGCTCTAAATCTGAGATAGAGAGCCGCAGACGCTCCAAATGCGAGCTAGAGAGCCGCAGACGCTCAAATGCGAGATAGAGCCGCAGGCGCTCCAAATGCTAGAGAGCAGACGCTCCAAATGCGAGAGAGGCGCAGGCGCTCCAAATGCGAGCTAGAGAGCCGCAGGCGCTCCAAATGCGAGCCAGAGAGGCGCAGGCGCTCCAAATGCGAGCAGAGAGCCGCAGACGCTCCAAATGCGTAGATGCAGACCAAAGCCGCAGACGCTCCAAATGCGAGCCAGAGAGCCGCAGACGCAAATGCCAAATGCGACTCCAAATGCAGGCTAGAGAGCAGACGCAGACGCTCCAAATGCGAGCGAGCTCCAAATGAGCAGAGCCTCAGAAAGAGCCGCAGGCGCAGGCGCTCCAAATGCGCAGACACTCAAATGCAAGCTAGAGAGCAGACGCTCAAATGCGCAGAGAGCCGAGACGCTCCAAATGCGAGCTAGAGAGCCGCAGACGCTCCAAATGCGAGCAAATAGAGAGCCGCAGACGCTCCAAATGCGAGCAAAAACAAGCTAGAGAGCCGCAGACGCTCCAAATGCGAGCTAGAGAACAGACGAAATCGAACCTACGGAATTTGCAAAGACGCTCCAAATGCGAGCTAGAGAGCCGCAGACGCATCGCACCTCCTCCAAATGCGAGAATTTTGACGTATTTTAGAGAGATATTTTTCTAGATTTTGAATCAAATGCGAGCTAGAGATAGAAAAACCGAATGATTGAAGATGGTGATTGCTCATAATGCGAGTTGATTTTGTTGGATTACATTGTAATGAACAGCTAGACGCAAAGTTGGCAAATATATATCATAACCGAGCTCAGAGAGCTGTGAAAAAGAAATTGTGCCGGCTTTGTCTGTCCGTCCACAGACGCTTGGAGATCTTAAAACCCACTAAGCAAATGCGAGCTTGATCATCCACCTCCAATCATCAAACAGCCGCTCCAAATGCGAGCATAGAACGCTCAAAAACAAGCTAGAGAGCCACAGACGGAAATCGAACCATGGAATTTGCAAATGCATTTTCCTCGTTGTGGATTGCTATACCCATTTCAGCTGACTGATTATGTGGTACATAATTCTGTTTAGGTCAACTGGGATGCAATGGGTTTTCAATGGATAACTCACATCGCACCTCCTCACCCTGGAAATGAACCTGGGCCCTAAAGTTATTGACACATTATGGTAGAATTTTGACGTATTTTTAAAAATATATTTTTTTCTATTATTTTGAATAAATTTTACAGTCACACATATTTTTATATAGAATGTCTATTTTCAGTGATTAAAATAGTTATACAAAGCTTATAAAATAGAAAAAACCGAATGATTGAAGATAGTGATTGAATTTATAATCCTTATTCCGTTGTATTTGTTGGGATTACATTGTAATGAACAGCTAGACGCAAAGTTCAAAAGCCTGGATAATGAATTTTCTCGGTAAAATTCTCATATATGTCATAACCATGGAATGTTTCACGGATGATTCTTCATAATTATTTCATTTTTAGTTTTCTGTGAAAGAAAACTTGTGCCGAAACGTAGTGTTATGAATATATATATTTATTTGTCTGTCCGTCCACACTTTTTCTGTTCGCTCTTAGATCTTAAAACCTACTAAGGCTGCAAATTGGATGTTGATCATCCACCCTCCAATCATCAAACATACCAAATTGCAACCCTCTAGCCTAAGTACTTTTTATTTTATTTAAGATTGAAGTTGGTCATAATCGTACGTCTGGCAACGATATACGCCAGGCCACCACCGGGCCGTGGTTAAGTTACATGGGCCGCTGCTCATACAGCATACCAAGACCACCGAAAGCTAGATCTATTTTCGGTGACTTTGATTGTACGCTGTACAGAAAGCTTGATTTCGCCGAAGAAACTTCGGCGCATTTTTTGCTTGTTTTTATCATGAATACATAGAATTTTTATTCATTCCACATTATTCCTGCTAAGAACGAATATTCATATAAAAATAATGAACTTAATTACGATTATAACTACTGAACCTGCTCGTCAAAAGTAACTGCAGTGTTTAAGTAATTTTGCAGTTGGTTCTTACTTATGATAAATATCAGCTGCATTAAGTTGCTTTGTATTCTCTTATTGCAGATTTTAAGTCTATTTCCCATCCGCAATCAGTGTCACACATGAAAATTGCATGTAGAAACTTTGCACCGTATCTATAATAAACTGTCCGAATTTTAATTAAAAACCATGAAGAGAATTTAATAATATGCAAATTAATATATACAAAACGTACGAGAAATTCTGAAACAAATATTAAATGCAGCCTGACAGGACCGACAAAGGCGTGACGTCAGCAGCGACGAGGGGAATGCTAAAAAAAAAAGGAAAGAAAAAACTAATCAAAAATGGTATCCCCGAAGAGGCCGAAGAATCCCACATAGGCTTTCTTGATTTCTTCTCCGAAAAACCAGGCGAAGAGGATTAATGAAAAGAAATCCCTCGAGGATAAAGCCTATTAGGCCTATATTGTCGGTCAGATATTTGTTTTTCAGTTTATGAGTAGAATATCTAATAAAGGTTGAGGCAGCCTTTCCTCTTCGGTTCAGCGTCTGACAGAGAAGTGAGGTTTCTTCTTCAGTCAAATATATTTTCTTCTTCAGTGAAATGTATTTTGTTCTTCGGTTAAATGTCATTTTCTTCTTCAGGTAAATGTCTGACAGACCATGAAGTTTCTTCTTCAGTTAAATGTTAGACAGTGACGTGAAATTTCTTCATCAGTTAAATGTCTGACAGAGATCTGAAGTTTCTTCTTAGGTCCAGTGCCTGACAGAGGCCTGATGAAGCTTCTTCTTCATTTCAATGTCTGACATCTACGTGAAGCTTCTTCCTTAGTTCATTGTCTGACAGAGACCTGAAGTTTCTTCTTCAGTTCAATGTCTTGACAGAGACATGAAGCTTCTACTTAATTTCAGTGTCTGACAGCAACGTGAAGTTTCTTCTTTGGTCAATGTCTGACAGAGCGTGAAGTTTCTTTACCAGTTTTGTGTCTGACACAGACCTGAAGTTCTTCTTCAGTTCAGTGTGACAGACCTGAAGTTTCTTCCTCAGTTCATTGTCTGATAGAGACCTGAAGCTTCTCAAGTTCAGTGGCTGACATAGATCTGAAGTTCTTCTTCAGTTCAATGTTTGACAGAGACCTGAAGTTTCTTCTTTATTTCAGTGTCTGACAGACCTGAGGTTTCTTCCTTAGTTGAATGTCTGACAGAGACCTGAAGTTTCTCTTTCAATTCAAAGTCTGTCAGAGACCTGAAATTTCTTTTACAGTTCAATTTCTTACAGAGACCTGAAGCTTCTTTTTCAGTTCAGTGTCTGACAGAGACTTGTAGTTTCTTCTACAGTTCAATGTCTGACAGAGACCTGAAGCTTCTTATGTTCATTGTATGACAGCAACATGAAGTTTCTTCTTTAGTTCAATGTGTAACAGGGACCTGAAGTTTCTTCTTCAGCTCAGTGTCTTGACAGAGACCTGAAACTTCTCAAGTTCAATATCTGATAGCAACGTGAAGCTGCTTCTTTAGTTCACGTGTAATAGAGACCTGAAGAGTCTTCTTCAGTTCGATATCTGACAGAGACTTGAAGTTTCTTCTACATTTCAATGACTGGCAGAGATCTGAAGCTTCTTAAGTTCATTGTATGACAGCAACATGAAGTTTCTTCTTTAGTTCAGTATGTAACAGGGCCCTGAAGTTTCTTCTTTAGTTCAGTGTCTGACGGAGACATGAAGTTTCTTCTCAAGTTCAATGTCTGATAGAGACGTGATTTTTCTCCCTCAGTTAAATGCCTGGCAGAGTCATGAAGTTTCATCTTCAGCTAAATGTCTGAAAGTGATGTGGAGTTCTTCTTTCCCTAAATGTCTGACAAAGACATGAAGATTCTTCAGTTCAGTTTGTGACAGACATGATTCTTATTCAGTTAAATGTCTGGCAGACACGTTGTTTCTTCTTTATTTTGTTGTTGGACAGAGACGAGACATTTCTTATTCAGCTGAATGTCGTGTAGAGATATGGCTTTTCTTTTTCATTTAAATATCTGATAGAGACATCATGTTTCTGCGTCAGTTCAATATCTGACAGGGATGTTGCGTTTCTTCTGCAATTAAATGTCTAGTAGAGACATGATATTTATTCATGATTATTCTTATAAATTATCATAAGGAGCAAACATTTTTATGGAACAACCAGTCAGAGTAATAATAGCTTATGGCAGCAGGAGCCCTTGCCTGGAGTTAGTGTTAAAGAGAAAAAGAAGCTTTGTGTGAATGTCAAGATTTAGACCACCAATTGATACGAGAAGCTATCCACCTTATAAAGACAGCTTCCACAGAATTGAATTCACCCGTGTGATAGAGTAGAAGAACTGATAGAAAGATGATCCCTTTATTTTGCGTAGAATAACTGTTTTAGAGATGGGATTTTTGTCTTGTGTTGAAAGCTGATGGAGAGATTGGCATTTTCTCTTGTATAGAGTAACCGGTAGGGAGACTGGCATTATTTCTTGTGTAGGACAACTGATGGAGAGGTGGGAGAAGGGCTATAAGGGCGAGTGTTTTTCCTCAGTTGCGAACTACTGGATGCTTAAGAATTCTCAAGAGCTTTACAAAGATTTTGCTGGGGCACATTTGAATTCCTGTTTGCAACTTTGCGACGCCTAATAGGACTTCTGCTATTGAAGAAGTTTCCTTTTTTCCTAAGGTATGTAATTGGTGTGAGTCAGTTTCATGTCAAGTTTAGATCCGCATTTTTGGTACACAGCAAGTTTCTCTTCACTCTTCATGTACGTGTTCAATTGCACTTCTGCAGAGCGTAGAAGGTGTGAGACTTGGTATATATGCCAGACATTTGGTTCTTACAGGCCAAGTTACTATGCTTTAGGACAGAATTGCCAAGCTTAGGCACGGTCAGTCACTGACCATAAACAAACCATTTTAAAAAGCTTTGAAACAGCTGCTGAGCTTAGAGCATATTGAATTTAGTAACCCAGTCTCTCGCTTAAAACCAAGTTTGAAGCTTGGCAACAGAGTTTCTGAGCTCACAAGAACTTGTAGACTTGGAAACCATGTCACCGAGCTTAGAAACCGAGTCACAAAGTTTGCAGACGTAATTGTTGAGTTTAGAAGTCATTTGACATAGAAACGGTCCATGAGCTTGAAAAGCTAATTACAGAGCTTTGCAACAGTTACTGAGCTTAGGATCAAGGTAGTGACTTCAGAGAATAATTCTCTTCATTTAGGAAGAAATTTGCAGAGTGTAGGAATTGAATCACGGAGTTAGAAACCTGTGTCTGCTGTTTAAGTCAGTGGCCTGAGAGACTAATTCCTTTGATCTTGAAACTACCACAGAATTTAGAAACTGACCCATTTGAATTTACAAACTAAGTTACTGAGCTTGGAGGCAATGTCGCTGTGTTTAGGACAGGGTTGCTGAGCTCAGAGATGAAGTCATTAAACCTAGAGACAGTATCGTTGAGCTCAACAGCTCAGCTAGTGAATTCAGAGGCTGATTTACTTAGGTCCGAGCTTGAACCTCAAAATTTAGCGACAGAATAACTGAGCGTGCAGTCGTCCTTGAGTCTGGAAAGCTAATCATAGACCGCTAAGGCAAGTCACTTTCTTTCAGGATGTTAGACAACGCCCAACATATAAGCTTCTCTCCGGTTATCGTTTTTATTGGCTTTTTGATATCTGGATTTTAGAGACCCCCCCCCCCCGCCATCTTTCCATTTGTTTTCACTCTCTAAGTAGGGTCATTCTCTGGAATAAATATTACAGCCTAATTAGCCATGAAGACTAGAAGCACTAATTATTTATAAAGATATGCAAAGTCATAAACTTGTGGTCTTCATTCATAAATTAAGATTGGATACTACATCTGCGTACGAAAGAGAGAGAGAGAGAGAGAGAGAGAGAGAGAGAGAGAGAGAGTTCTGAAGTGATAGCTCTTTTGTTCTGTCCGCAGAGGATAGCTCTTTGGAAATGAGAAATTTTTGAATGTCTTCTATTGTGCCTTCTGCAGGATACCATTGTCTGTCTGAGACAATAGTTCGAGGCCTATACCTTACCTTTTACATCCCTAGCGGTGGCTGAAGGCTGTTTCTGCCGCCTCTCCCAACAACATTCTTCCGATTCCTTTTTTTTTTCTTTTTGAATTCCAGATCGACTCGATGGTCTTTGATCTCTTAAGTAGGGAGGTATCACTGGATTTTAATGCTCTTGGGCGTCGCTTTGATGGTTGGGATTGAGAGCTGAATAGACAGAAGTAGAAGGAATAAGTGTGACGGATAGGAGAGGACAGAAAGAAAGTGAGCAAGAGGGCTAAGGCTGGATTCATAACAAGGCAACAAAGAGGAACCTGTCGGCAGAAGCGTCAACATTGCGTTCACAGAATTTTTTTGACATTAATGAAACGTTACTATCCAATAATTTGATCTCACAACATTCCTGATAAAAACTTTTCCATTTAATTAAAGAGAAGTAAGACCTCAAAAGAGTACATTCTCTGAAAGACTTTTTTTTTTTTTTTCTGTCAAAGCTTAGGAGTTGCCCCAATTTCCCAGGAAAGTATATCTATGAGGACGTCACCATGGCAACCCGAGGATAATCAAAGCACGTATTGTAACCTTATCTCCCGGAAAGTAGGCTAAAAAAAACCTGAGAATGAAAAAGGAAAGAAAATAAAAAGGCTTAACGAACGCTGCCGCCGGTTGAAGGCTGAAAAAACGGCGAAAAATGTTTTGATCAAGTGAAGCTTCTATTTCGTAAGGATAATTATAGGGATTTTTCCTTCTTATAAAAGTTCATTTCTTTCGTGGTGAGAGTATTTTATTCTTAAAGTTAGACTGAGCTAAATTCTTGCTTATTATGTCCCTTTAGTCGTTTTAAAGTGTTTTATAATTTTGTAGTTAGTGAAATACTGACCCAATAAAATTTTCATTTCTAATGGGGAGAATATTTCAGTCTGCTGAATTAAGATAAGTGATATTTCAGTCTGGTTAAATCGGACACTTTTATAGACAAAACAATTCAGAGCTTAGAGCTGAAAACTGAAAAATTCTTTGTGAAACAATATAAAATCTAAAACTAAAATGATGGAAAATTGTTTAAGTTTTCATCAATTTTTTTTTTTTTTTTTTTTTTTTGCGCTTTCCTAAAGGAAAATCTGAGCTCTCCCTTCAGTGCGATAGAATGGAGCCAGTCGCCTGTTATGCACCACTTAGATTTAAATTTAATAAATATAACAGGAGTCAGTGCCTTTTGGCAGCTCCAGTTGCATTAGTAGCTAATACTTGAGAACTTTTCCTTTTAATTTCTTAGGAAGAAAATGTTTTGTAATTGAGTAAATTAAGCTCCTTCAGTTAATGGATGTATTTGAGATTGTTAATAAATACATCGTATCTTGGAATCAAGGCGTAATTTTCATAAGAATAAGAGAAAAAATTACAAATTAAATTTATTAGAACTAAATACATCATAACAGGTGACTGAAACTTAATGGGTATGAGAGAGAGAGAGAGAGAGAGAGAGAGAGAGAGAGAGAGAGAGAGAGAGAGAGAGAGAGAATTTTTAAGTAAAGAACACTGTATCTCAAAATCAAGATATAAATTGGGCTGAATGAAACATTGATAATAATAAATAAATGTGACGAATAACAGTAACAACAAGGCATCCCCCTTCAGTAGCAATGTCCCTTGGGACCTTGGGACCTCCTCCACTAATGCTGGGACCATTATGCTCCCCGTGGGGCACTACTCGTCCTCTGTGGCCTCTTCCATATGTGTACATAATCCAGCCGGTTTCTTGGAACTCGTGTTCTGCCTGGACAGAATTACCTGCCCTCCTGTATCTTATATGTAGTGAGATCTATGTTGACTAATTTTGATTCCTCTCATAGAATACTCCCTCCCCCCCCCACTTCCCCGTTGGTAAGGTAGTGCCCAGCGTTCGACTCTCCGACCGGCCAATGAAGAATTAGAGGAATTTATTTCTGGTGATAGAAATTCATTTCTCGTCATAATGTGGTTCGGATTCCACATAAAGCTGTAGGTCCCGTTGCTAGGTAACCAGTTGGTTCTTAGCCACTTAAAATCAATCTGATCCTTCGGGCCAGCCCTAGGAGAGCTGTTAATCAGCTCAGTGGTCTGGTTAAAGTAAGATACACTTAACCTTAGCGCATCTCGTGAGGTGCACATTAGGCATTAATGAAGGGTGTTTCCAGCGTTCCTTCGGCCCCTAGCTATACTCAGTTTTTACCCTATCACTTTACGTCCACACACAAACACACACACTCTCTCTCTCTCTCTGTATATATATATATATATATATATATATATATATATATATATATATATATATATATATATATATATATATATATATATATATATATATATATATATATATATATATATATATATATATATATATATATATATATATATAATATTAGAGGCTTATGTGTCGATGGCATGATCCGTTATTTCTTGGTGGTCTCCCCATCCAGACACTGCCCAGACTCGACGTTTGCTCATCTTCGTCGATTGTGCGGCGAACAGTAATAAAAATCCCCCAAAGTTTACCCCCAAAAATGAAGGGTCTCCAAAGAAAAACAGAACAACAATTCACTCCCTAACCACCGTGTACGTGTGAATACTTGCATTATTTTCGTATTCACACTCAAGTGTCCTTGAAAGGCGAATAAAATAGCGAAGGTCTTACAGCGACTCTCAACGAGAAAACTGGGCTGTGTCGTGGCAACTCGCGGCCGTCGAAAACAACTCGGTTTAAATGACAAAGATTGCAGCAGCGGCAGCAGCTCTTGCAGCAAAGTCGCTGATATTTACTGACGAAGTTAAAGTGGCTGTGAATTGATGCTGCTGCTGACCCCTGGCGAAAGGTCAACCGTGGCCGAGTGCATTGACCTTTACGATCTGAAGTTTGGACGCGCGAACCTGTGTGTAAGCGATGCTTACCCTTGCTTGTGTTTGGTTTTTACTCGCGTATGCATATTTTATTTTGTTATTTACGTGGCGGCTGCTCTACCAGTTACGCATTTACACGTGTGTGTATATATATATATATATATATATATATATATATATATATATATATATATATATATATATATATATACACATATATATATAAATATATATAATAATATGTATATATATATATATATATAAATATATATATATATATATATATATATATATATATATATATATATATACATATACATATATATACTTTATATATTTAGAGTGATAGAGAGAGAGCAGGTGTGATTGGTGCACGAGGTACGATAAGGATGAAATTTTTTCTATTGTATGAATAATATTAATGTTAAAAAGAAAAATCCTAAATGAAAATGTCAGTAGTAATTTAATTAAAATACCTAGTTTCTTTTATAGAGCCTTTAATCATGTTATATAATGACTACACTGACCATTTGAGACACTCAACCCTTTGCATCGTGCCATATTTTTCCTCGTTCATATAATGATAAACAAGTATAATAGCAAGCATAAACAGCATATTTGCACTTAGGATGGCCAAATTTAGATAAAAAAAAAAGGGAATCATTTACGATTAATGTTAGATCACAGATTTCTAGGAGCGAAATCGAAAAAGGACATCCAAAAAGCATAATATAACAGAGATTTATGAATACATTTTGTGGTATTGAGTGGCTGTCATTTGAAGCGAAAAAAAGCTTCGTTAAAATGATGCCTGCGGGCCTCGAGAGACATTTCACACACACGGTTCATCTTTTTCCCAGCATTAAAGAAGACGAATTCTACAGCAGCTACTTATGCTTTCCTCGATTCGAAAGTATCGCATGTTAGAAGGAATGGCTTATGGCTGGGAGAAAAACAAAAAAAAAGTGATCACTGTAAAGTGTTGAGGCGTTCTCTGCCTGATGTACGACACACATATGGCAACTTGATATCTCTTGATAGGTGCAAGGTCAACCCGGCGATTGCCAAACAGCGCTGGATGCTTTATTTTCTTCACACTTCCCCGACTCGATAGTCCTTGCAGGAGACCCCGTCCAGGGAAGGAGGAATCTGACCTTTAGACTTCTCTCTCATAAGGGACGTCGTTGTCGACGCTGCTTCTTCTTTCGGGCAGTGACTGCCCTTCGTTTCTACATTAGCGACGCATCGTAGAAACGTGATGTAAATCTGCCAGGCCTGAAAGGGTCCTGTTGTCGAGGCTTCTACTTCTTCTTCAAAGGCCCCGTTGAGCAACCAGCCCTCTGTGAGAGGTCCCCGTCGTAGATGTTGATCGACAATTCACCGGCGCGTATCCAGCCTGTTTGCAAATGATCCTCTAGCTCGTCTTTTTGATGTCTCGTCTGTTGTCTCGCTTGCGCCGCCAGCGAGGGCAGATGGGTGGCAGTGCCAGATTGTTTGTTGTTTTGTTGCGTCTTTCGTGACAACTTTTCGAGAGTTGTTTTGTTTTTTACACACGCTGAATATAGGGGATTTTTTTTTTTCACTTGAGAAGATTCCAGAAGTTTTCATCGAAAAGAAAAAAAAGATTCCAAATCTTTTTTAATGAAAACTTTTGAATTTTTATTTTCCCTTCTGTCAGATTCTTTAAGATCTGTTTGGAATTTTTTCAAGAAAAAGTTTGAGATTTGTTTTTCATGAAAAAACTTGTAAAATTCAAGGTTGGGAATCTTATTGCGTTCTTTCTTCCTAGAAATAAAAAAAAATTATTATTTTATCTAAATGCGGTGAGATTGTTTTTTTTTTTCCTGAAACCTTGTAGATTTACTTTGGCTTCATTCTTGAATATGTTTGAAATCCCCCTAATTCGGATGTATTCCGCCATGCACAATAACACGAAGATTTGAGACGAAATGACTTGGAAGGAGAGGCGATTAGCGCTGAAGTGTTATAATTGAACCGAGGTATCAACATGAAAAATAAAGGAGGGAGGACGAACACGCAAAGGGAATCGATTATAATACGCCATTAAACAAATGTAATAGGAAATAGGACTTAATAATGGATGAGCGAAATGAAAGAGAAAATAAAAAAAAAAAAAAGATGAGGCAATTTGTATGTTTGAATGAAAGCTGTCATCCGTTAATAAAGAATCTCGTCTGTAATGTGTTGTAATGACTTGAGTGTGTGGTTATCAATTTATGAATCATTTTATATGTTAAGCAATATTTGCTCTGCCCGGCTTCTGCTGTCAGTCTCGCTTTTCAATTTTCCTATTGGTTGGTAAGTTAATACCAACTTTTCGGGATCAGGGTTCTGTCTTTTTTCATATAATATATATATATATTTATATATATATATATATACTCTATATATATGTATATATATATGAATATATATATATGTGTATATATATATATATATATATATATATATATATATATATATATATATATATAGATATATTATATATGTAGAATCTACTGGTCACTTTTACCAGACACATACTGTATGTAATTCTAATAGCCACAATGCCCTCTTAACTTCTCGAATTCTTCGCGCTTTTTGGATATGCTTGTAACTACGAAGCCGAAAGGATCCAAAGGAAGAAATTAAAGAGCCTGTGAACGCCGGTCGCGGGAAGCGGGCGAATTCCATATTCACAGGAGGTCACGTTGCCGACCTGGCCAGGTCGGCAACGTGAATATGGAATTCGGGTTCGCTTCCCGCGACCGGCGTTCACAGGCTCTTCAATTTCTTCTGTTTGGATCCTTTCGGCTTCGTAGTTACAAGCATATCCAAAAAAGCGCGAAGAATTCGAGAAGTTAAGAGGGCATTATGTCTATTAGAATTACATATATTATATATGTATAAAGATATATATACATACATACATATATATATATATATATATAGATATATATATACATATATATATATATATATATATATATATATATATATATATATATATATATATATATATATATATATATATATATATATATATATATGCACACACATAAGTTATTCCAACACATTGTCAAGCAGTTTCGATGAGAGAACAGCACCTTTCAAGTTGAAATATATAATTGTATTTGACTTCTTAGACTAAGGAGACTTATCCCTTTGGGACACGTAAGAAAACAGTTGAATTAATTCTTGAATGTGTAAGAAGATACCATCTACCCGAACATGCTCCGCCCCAAATGGAAATTTGGTGATGAATTTTCCTTTTTAATAGATGCCTAACCGCAGCCAACTCCCCCCCCCCCTTTGAAGTAGAGGCTTTTGAAAGTAATTAGGATGAGAAAGAGGGAAGCAGAGACATATTTTTATGCAAGGTCATAATCGCAATTTTTTTTATTGTCATAACTATGTAAGAATAGATAAAACGCTTCTCTCACGATATCTGTCCGATTTTGAGCCTGAAGGGGAGTGGTTGGAAGAAGATACATTTTGTCAATACCAGTGTGGTCTGTACTATTATTATTTTTTTTTTTTTTGTAATAAATTTCCTCTCTTCGCTTCCCTTACTTTGTGGTTTTTGCTCCACCCAGCTTAGCGAAGAACTTGAGAAGAGATAGTACAGATCACGAATCAAAGAAAGACAGTTGAAGAATCAAGCCAAGGTTCGAGTTGTCAAAGTCACATTCAACAGAATTTGACTTTGATTTAAGACTTGGGACTGAAGGCAAAGCAGGGAAGGCCCCTTGGTGCAGGGACAACTGAGGACAAAGACCCGTCTTCTAGAACAAGAGAAACTATTCAAGAGATCTTGAGGAACTTATTCATCACATGAATAAATTTGAACTCCACACCGTCCTAAGTGGGAAATCTATTCCCAAGAGCACCAGCTAAGCTGAACCTTATGTACTTTGCATAAGTAATTTTACTTTTCGAAGAATGCAAGCATTATCTTCGTAGCGATCAAGACGTGTTACATATCAAGGTTGGTCGAGCAGCATAGGTCGTTCGTAAAATTTCTCATGATTCTTACACCGTTTTAACATTTTGAATTGTGCCTCGTAAGAGAATAGCTTTCACTAGACACCACATCTCACCCTGTAACAGTGGTGTAGCATCAGAAAACAACACTTTCATTAAGGAGTTCTCGAAGGGCTGACTCTCATGGTGGATCAACCCTCCGAGTCTTAAACAAAAAGATAAAACAAAATTTCTTGAGGTGAAATTTTAGAATGTTATCAGGTTTCATGTCACCTTGTGAGGGGATGCTGTCCCAGCCAGCATGAAGGATTAAGGAAAGAGTGAGCGAGGCTGATTAAGACTGAGGTGAAGATTAATTTTAGGAGATGTATGTAGAGTATTATTCTCATCATTTGAGGGACAGTAATAAGAATGACTTAAATATAACTGAAATAATGTCTCTAATGCAAAGAAGGGAGTTACGAGTATCCCAAAACAGCTTCTAAAAAGGGAATGGAAAACTTCATTGACGAAGGACAACCATAACTTTATTGATAATGGGGAAACATAGCAAGTTAATTATGGTCAGTGACACACGCTGTCAGGAATAATCCCAGAGAATTCCGTTGAGTTTCTGACGGATGATCAGGTGTGAACGACAGATATGTTATTGGTAATATTTTTTTGTCAGGTATTTAAATCCATTGTCATTATCCAAGTGTATTTTAAAGTTTCACTTTTATTCTTTTTTAATACTTCAGCAGTTACCATACGCCTTGTCTATGGGCCAGTTTTTAAACACTTAACAAGTAAATTAACATAATTTTCGTGTAGGCCTGTCCCGGACTGATGAGAGAGAGAGAGAGAGAGAGAGAGCAGATACCCGTCTCTGTTTTTCATAAAGTTCTGATGCGCGTCCCGTAAAAAAAAAAAAAAAAAACTTCTGCCTCATACAAAAAAAAAAAAAGATCCCCACATAATTTCATGGCAGAAATAAATATGCTTGTCTTCGTCTCAGAAAGAAATGAGAAGCTTTTATTTCCAGTCCCTGTTGTTTCTGTGAAATATTAAAGTAAGGACACTGAGTTATCTTGTCTCCAAGTCCAAAGAATCGTACAATAAAGGAACGTAAGCCTGTGAGGGAAATGTATTGCAAAACAGATCAAATAATACGTGATTCCATCCCGTGAGTCCGACAACACATCAGAGGAGAGATTTTGGGGAAAATGCTTTGCGAGAGTGGTCAGCAAACAGAATCAAGTGCTCACGCAATGCGATAGAATCTCTTGTTCATTTTTGGGGTTACGAATTGGTGTAAGAGTTTTGTTTATATATACATGCACTCATTATATATATATATATATATATATATATATATATATATATATATATATATATATATATATATATATATATATATATTTATATTTATATTTATATTTATATCTATATATGGTATTGCGCTGGGCCAGCAACACCATCCTAAAAGACTTGCTGAACACGAAAGGTCAGCACTGTCTAAAGTCATATATATATATATATATATATATATATATATATATATATATATATATATATATATATATATATATATATATATATATATATATATATTATATATATATATATATATATATATATGTATGTATATATTAGAATACTTTCAGTATTAAACCACACCTTCTAGCAGAGGGTGGCTCCCGAGAAAAGAGAAAACAATGATCACCGCCACATTCATATTTCAGCTGCTGAATTCTGGATGAACGTGTGTACGGAAAGCTCCCAAAAGAACCCGTTTCATCCACGTACACGCATATAGATGGCTCACCAGCATCTATATAAATCTATATAAGGGAGAGAGAGAAAGGGAGATACTCGATATGTTTCTTTACCCTTCGTCTGATGCTTATTTTACGATAAATCTCTTCTTGTGCTTCCTTGGGCATGGCGCTGCTCGTGACAGTTAAGAACTGAGAAGGCAGTTGGAGTTTGCTCTTATTATTTTCTTTAGTTTTTCATGCACTGTACCAGTGTTTTCATGTGTAATCTCATTCTTATTATTTTTAGGGGGTGCAAGTGAGAGGTATCTGTTTTTCATGCCGTTTCTTCGTTACAGAAACAAATGCCTATTGGTCATTTATTATTATTATTATTATTATTATTATTATTATTATTATTATTATTTCATCTCCAGCTTTCATTCTTCATTATTGCCCTTCCACTAGTATTCTGTCATAGTTGTTTTTTTTATCGTTATTGCATGTGTTCCGCTCCTCGTTATTATTTAATTTTTTTACATTAGTTTCTTCCTATCAGTATGTATCTCTTCTTCATAGACTAATTCCCGTTTTCACTCTACTTGTTTCACCAGTCTTATCATGTCATCTGGTCATTTTTCTCTAATTCAAGTGTTTCTCTCATAAGTATTTTATGCCAGCTTCATATTTCCGTTCGTTTGTTGACGTGTTCCTCTATCAGTATTAACGTTACCATTTTCACATACCTAACCGCCAGTTTCATTCTCGCTGCATCTGTCCATGACCGTCTGTATCCCTTGTATGCTTAGCGTCAGTGCTAGAAACTTTACTTGCAGTATGTATTCCATCCCCATCTCTCTTTTCTCTCTTTACTGTACGTCTTTCTCTCAGCATCTTTGTTCTTCTCATCTGCATGTTTCGTATATCAATCTGAGAAGTCTCTTCGGAGACCAGCTGGTCTCACAGAGTCGCTGCGTGGGGCGTCAGGTTACTGTCCTTCCAGTGTGTAATCCTAATTGGGTTCGACGTTTTCCTCGTCGTCCTGGAAGCGGTACGATGTGACCAGAAGAGTCATCCGTCCGAGTGATTGTTATAAGGGCGGTTGCGATTCCTTGCGCGTGTGTCGCAACCTTGTGAAACTGGAGGACGCTCTCGAATGTTCCAGGTTTATTGGCAGATTTTTTCATTTGTTTATTTGCTGCTTGATTGGTTATATTTTCTGTTTGGAGGACGATCTGTGGGCGTATCCAGGAAATGCTTTTGACTGCTCCAGTTTGGATGTTTTCTTAGATTGTTTCGTTTGGGCTCGTTTTCTCTAGTAAGGGGATAGACTGGAAAATTCTAAGTCAGTCCGTATATTTTTTTAATCGCGTATTTGTTTGACAATGACCATATTATGTTCTTGACAGAAGGACGCTTTTGAAGATTTTAACTTAGATTTTTTTTACTGCAGTGCTTTTATTTGCTGCGTAGACTAAGTGGAATCTCTTAAAATGCTTCTCCGTAGAATATCTCAAGTTTACTTATACAGCATCATTTATTTGTTTTCAATTATTGTTCGAGTTGTATACTTTTACACCTTAAACAATACGATTTTGATGTTCCACATTACTTGAGTGTTCCATTTGGGATAGTATTGTGATTTTTTTTTTAGACTGACACACACACATATATATATATATATACATACATACATACATACATACATACATACATACGTACATACATACATACTATATAGATACTCTAAAGTTAGTCATTTTTATTTTTAGATTGACATATAAAGTTATATATTTTATTTTTATATTATATATATATATAGATATGTATATATATATATATATATATATATATATATATATATATATATATATATATATATATATATATATATACATATATATACACACACTATTTAGAGGACCCTCTAAAGCAGTCATTTTGGATTTTATTGTTCAAGTGATTCAATGGCTGTTTATTATATATATATATATATATATATATATATATATATATATATATATATATATATATATATATATATATATATATATATATATATATATACACACACACTATTTAGAGGACCCTCTAAAGTAGTCATTTTGGATTTTATTGTTCAAGTGATTCAGTGGCTGTTTAAAAGTTTGAGCTTTTTCATCGAGAAGGTCCAAATTTGTATTTTATTTGATGACTTATTTTCTAGACTGGAGTGTGTTCTGCTTGGCTTTGTTTTGGACACTGGGTTTGTTTTCTGTTTAGAAGACGGCTTTAAAGGTTTTACTTTATATTTGCTTTTCCATTGTTCGTGTAGACTGTTCTATGTTTTTATGTAGAGGATGCTATTGAAATCAACGATTTAGATGTTTTACGTTGATTTCATTCAGCTACCGCGAGAGATCTGTATCTTTTGTTTGGTTTCATTCAAATTTCCTGCATTTTCGTTTAACATATCTCCCCTTTTTTCGGGTTAGTTGGGAGACGAGTAAGGAATTCGTCATATGAACTTCCTTTTCCCCACTGTTTCATGATATTGTATGTTTCTTCTCTCTTTTTAATTGAAAGATGGACGAGAAACTTGCGTTATTCACTGCACTCCATTATTATCCGTTATTATTTTTCTGCGTTGAGAAGGAGAGACGAGAGATGAAAGACGACCCGACTCCCTCGAATGGAGATGATTTAACTCGAGGAATTTTTCGCGGAATTCATCAGCGCCAAGATTTGAATCTCGCCAAAACACGCAATGGACACCCCGTCCCAGTTCAGACGTAGCATAATATGCATGCATATCCTTTTCAGCATTCTCTTATTTCCGCCATTCTAACTTCGCTTTATATCAGGGACACTGGAATGATCATAAAATGTCCCGTGATTTTGATTTCATACATTTAAAAGTTCTCTCTTCTTAATATCTATTAGAAATAAGAGCTGAACTGGCTCCCCGAGAGCTATATGTACATAATTTTAATGTAATTACACAGCATAATTGTATTTGATTTTGCTTCAAAGTTGTTTTTCTTAAATTTTTTTCAATATTTGCTCATTTTCTAATTGAATAAGGCTTAAAGGACCTTAGTTACTAAGGAAGATTTCATATATATGTTACAAAACACAAAACCAGTTTGTTGTAAAAGAGAAGAAAAGTAATTTACAAGAAAAAGATGGAAATAAGAATAATATAAACGACCCATAAAGACTTGAAGTCTTACAAAATTAGAAATAAAAGACTCATCAAAGACATGAATACTCACATAAAAAAAATAAACAGCAATGTGGATTTCACTAGGACCATCAGGCAACACATTATTCATACATATAGACATCCCGGGATTATATATGTAATCAACGGATAGGTTTGCTTAAAAAGCAAATGGATGTTACAGACTAAATACACACACAAAACAAAGCCACTACAACACCTTCTAAAAAAAAAAAAAAAAAAACATAACAAACATCTCACACGTCTCGAACTCTCGACCCGCGCAATAACTTCTCGCTGCTGGGAAGAAAGGGCGTTGGGTCGGGTATGATACATGAAAAACACGTATCGGGTCTAAGCGATGTCAGGCAGGGCAGCCGATCGAGACCACAGGTCTACCCCAAAGCCAAATCAAAAAGTCCTTCAAAAGAGGCATCGTGCTTACCCCATACAAAATGGGAATAAAAGCACGTTAAAAGAAGAAGAAGAAGAAAGAAGATTGTATTACTGACATACTCATTATGCATGAAAAACATTTCATGTATTCATGAATGTTTCAAAGCTCTTTTACCGTCGAGCTTATTTATCCATAAGCCTGGAAGTTAATTAACAAACGAAGAACAATTAACTAAATTAGTATTATTGTTATTTATTCATTTTCTTCGAACAAGTGAGGATCAAAAGCCAACAGTAGTATTATGCAAAGATACGTCAGCATTTCTGGCTTCGATGACCACGGTCGTTACAACGCCTTTTTATTTTGGATTTATTTATCAAGAAAGCTTTTGCTGAATAGGGGAAATTTTTCTAGTCGGCAAAAACTTTCTTGTAAAAGAAATAATCTTTACATAAATGATGTACTACTGTAACACTGTAACCATTCATACTTACTACTTCTCATGGCAGTATTTATTCTTGCACTGTTGTACCTGCCAGGCTGGAATTAGGGTGTTAAAAGTTGTTTATTGCAAATTAAATAATTATATATATATATATATATATATATATATATATATATATATATATATATATATATATATATATATATATATATATATATGGTGCATGTGTATGTTTATATAATATATATATATATATATATATATATATATATATATATATATATATATATATATGTATGTATGTATATATACCATATATATGGTGCATGTGTATGTTTATATAATATATATATATAGTATATATATATATATATATATATATATATATATATATATATATATATACTATATATATATTATATTTATACATATATACTATATATATATATGTGTGTGTATATATATGTATATATGCGCGCACACACAAATATTGACCTTGTGGCTTTGTAGTCCTGATGCTCGCCCGCAAGTAAGAGAATTGGGGTTCGATTACCTAGCAAGGCGAACCAATTTAGGCACGTTCTATTAAATCCTGTTTTGCCTGTGTTGATTCAGGGCGGTAAATTATGTATATGGTAAGCAGCTAACTGAGGACGACCGTAGTCAGGGTGGGAAACGGCGCGAGGGTAGCAACCTCATTTGGATTTGCTTGCTGCAAATTGAAAAGGTACAACCCTCTAGAGCAGAGGTTCCCAAACTGGGGGTCATGACCCCCAAAGGGGTCATGAGCCCTTTTCTGGGGGTCATGGAGTGTCTAACAACTGTATGCACTGCATTCAGCTTGGCGGAACGGGGCTAAACTTTTCAGTCAGTCTCGGTGCTGGCTTGAGCGCATGCGCAGACCGGTAGAGCATTGTAGGTACCACGGCTGCCACATTTATCATAATTATGCCAATTTATTTGTTTTATTTTTTGTCTGTCTGGCATAAGAAATTTCGACTAATATGACAAGCCGTATCTGGCATAATTTTGGCATATTTCACTATTATCTTATAATACGATTTTAGAAGGCTTATAATAAAATGTGGGGGTCATGACAGGTTTGGTACTGCTGTAAGGGGTCACGTACTAAAAAATTTTGGAAACACTGGTCTAGAGCCACATTTCAAAGTGGAGAAAGGTGTAGAGGTTTATGTGTGTGTGTATATATATATATATATATATATATATATATATATATATATATATATATATATATATATTGTTACAGACTGGACTTGGTTGATACGAATTTACACACAAAATTATAATTGATGCTGCCACGAAACCAAGGGAGTCAGTTTGTAAACAAGGGGGATTTAATTGAAGACTTACGTCAGAATTTTCCTGGAGTTATAATTTAAGGTGAAAGGTCGCCATATTGGAATTTAGAATTCTTTTGCCAATTTACAGTGATTTATTTATAGACTTAGTAAATCAACATTTAGCAAATCAACATTTAGACACAATACACCATCACTGAGGGGCAGATTCAAAATAGGACACAGTAACAATAATGAAATGAATTGGCAACAAGCAAGTGGATAAAAAATGGGGCCAATCTGCAATAATCAGTTCAGTGATAATAATCACATTCAGTTTGCCCTGATTACGTGAAATAGTAATGCAAATGATGGTGTTCCAGGATGGAGGAATACTTCATAGGAACAGTTGGCCACAATGGAAACTTCTCTGAACTACGACCAGGAATTGTGGTGGCAGGCGGGGTATGGAAGCATGGACTTGAGATCGCACCACGTGTCCCTCCTGGAAAGAGGTTCTGAATTAGCCCTGCTCAAACTAAGGGAAATGGAATCTCCCTACAGAAGATTACTCGAGACACGTTCTTAAATACAACACATAACGTAGCCTAGAAGGTGCTTTTAAGGAAAGCACGTAAATATGATCTGAGAATCGGAGCAGAGTGTGCGTTAACAATGAACATGTAATTATACGCGCCCAAAGTTAACTTACGCTATTACCACTTAACTTAAATAACTTAAATAGCCTTTAGATTGCACTGGTGGAGGGATAAATGATTGTTATTTCGGGATCTTTACTCGAATTCAAAGTGCGTAAATGGCAAGGCAGGGGATACAGGCAAGACTCTGACAAAGGGAAGATTGTTTCGTAGAGGAAGAGGTTAAAAGTTTAAAAGAAATGGAAATTAAGGAGTTAAGTACAAGGGACAGGGCTGGCTATTTGACTACTTGCAAACATACAAACCTTTTATGACCATTGTGGACGCCTAACAATCAGTTTGGCTGTCCGTCAACAATCGTCACACAAGCGGACTAGAGAAAATGTCGCACGTCCAGTGCAGACGAGACCAGACCAAGGGGTGTGTTTCTGTTTTCCCCAACATGGCTTCGTGGGGGGCATCTCAGTTCTGGCCACGTACCTGCAAGGAGTCATACGCCAGCAAAATCACAGAGAAAAGGAGACCTTAGGGCTAAGGCCTTACAGAATAAAATCCTACAGCATCCCCTAAGTTTGATATACCTATTTGGCTTCTTGAACACTAATTGCTACCCCATCTCAGGCGATGGGGGGAGACGGGGGTTTGGGTATTGTTCCAGCATCGTACGATCCTTAAGGGGCGGGAAGGGAGGTTTACTAACAGCTGTGAACTGGTTCAAATAAGCGCGGTTTTCCCTGAGACGCCCGATTCGAAAGACAGAGGAACAAAAGATTAATTCGAAATTGATTGCTGGAATTACTATACAAGGAAGGGAGGATGTTTATTCATAACAATATATATATATATATATATATATATATATATATATATATATATATATATATATATATATATATATATAACAAAATATATATACATATATATATGTATATGTATATATATAAAATATATGATATATAATACATATAATATAGATATGATATATGTATATATGAAATGTATATATATATATTATATATATGAAATATATATATGAAATATATATATATATATATATATATATATATATATATATATATATATATATGTATATATATATATACACACAGTATATACACATTTCACCTGATCCCCAGGGGATTGTGTGATGAGGAAGAACTGACAGATCAAGTCCAAGAGAATGTCTAAGTTTCCACACATCAGTAAAACATGTCATAAACTCACGTTAGCAACTTGTTGGACACATCTCACAAACAATTTGGAAACAAGCAAACAACCCTCTGTGGAGAATTAGTCTTTGACGCATGTTGGATTAATTGTATGGTACAGTAGTTCAGACTACACGCAAGTCACAGACGTGTTGGTAACATGGAGTTGAGCAACCAACAAAATAGTGTCATTACGTTTCAAGCTATTTACTAAACTCGACGCTGACTCATAGGTAAGTCCTCTTTGCTTGCTAACATTTCAAAAATTTTAGACATATCAGTGCATTTGTTTTGGACTGTGACCCATACCCTTCTCTTAACATTGTCATATAGAGTCTAAAGTTGGCTGCATGTATTTCGTTGCATACATGTTCACGATAGTGTCTACGACATGTTTTGCGTTTGTTAGATACACCTCAAGAGTATGGCTCTATATATATATATATATATATATATATATATATATATATATATATATATATATATATATATATATATATATATATATATATATATATATATACGGACTCAGTTTATATTTTCCAAGAAACAGACTCAGTTTATATTTTCAAGAAAGAAATGAGAAAAAGAAAAGCAGACGCCATTAAAGATATGGATCAATCTTGCTTCAACCATCTGAATGTAGACTGCAACCTGAAATAGCTTTTACCTCGATGAAATCACAAGGGAAAGAGAGAGAGAGAGAGAGAGAGAGAGAGAGAGAGAGAGAGAGAGAGAGAGAGAGAGGACGTGGAAGGTATGTTTCTCTCTCTCTCTCTCTCTCTCTCTCTCTCTCTTCATTTCTCCGATTGGAATGTTTGTCTTGCTCTTCCATTGTAGACCCGATGGATGATAATGGAGATGTACTGCTTCCATTGTCAGAGGGAATTTTCGAAAGGGCCACCGCCGCAACATTTCGTGCAATTTTTCTATTTTATTCTTTTTTTCCCCTATGTCAGATCATCTCTTTTGTAAGGGGTGAATTTTCCACCCCTTTCAACATTCATTTCTTGCATTCTTGTCTTATGTGAATTGTTTATCCTCAGTTTAACCCACGTATTTTTGTTTTATATAGCGGAGCGGAATTGGTTTATATTTATTGTTTGCTATCTTCTTTACTAAAGGCTGTGTTTTTAGTTTGGTTTGTGTGTCTTTCTGTTTGTCTGCCTTGTAGGCTATTCTAGAAAAGAATGATAAAATGTTTACGTGATGATTTTAAGAGATTCACAGTGTTCGTGGGAATAGTTTTAATTAGATTTTCGTGTGGATCCCAGTTTAGATCCGGACCCAGAACTTTTTCGTTGCTCTGGATTTTTGTGCTGTCTCTGATGTGCTAATCGTACTGGCAGAGGTTCTGCTCTGTTTCTTTTCTTTTGCTTATTTTTTTTGTTTTTGTTTTTCTGGTTGTCATCACATGATGATGATAAAAACGATATTTTTCATGGCAATATTAAAAATCGAATGATAGAGGAGAAACTATGCCAGATTCTAATTCTTTCATTAACACCAGGAAAAGCAAAGCTCATTAAGACAGAATTTGATCTGTTAACCTTGTAATGACTGGCATGCTTACAGTCTTCTCTGTAATCTCGGTGGTGACCAGTTAAGCCATTCAGAGGCATCTGCGGAACACAAAGATAACCAACCATTCTGAAACTTGAAGTAACTTGACCTCCTCTTTCAAGAGTTCCCTGTTCTGAAAGCTGCCTTGGGCTCATTGTTCTTGCATAATTAGTCTCCTATAAACTTTGTAAGTATTAAGTAACCACAAGGACAGTGTTTCAAGGGCGAAGGTGTGTTTTTAATTGTTTAATTTTCCGATGATTTGCCTTCCTAGCTCATAGCATTCATATATTCACGTGTAATCAGTGCATGTCCTTGTAATGTTTTTTTTTTTGAAAATTCGCTCACCGGTTCCCGTGATATTTGGCCAAACATAGACACACACACACACACACACTAGTGGAAGGAGATAAAGATTATGAGAGGGCTTGGTAAACGAAAGAAAGCACTGGGGAGGAGGAAAAGAGAGCCTGGAAGGGAGGAGAGACTGAAGTTTTCATGGGAGGGCCAATGGCAAGGACAGTCTTAATTCGAATATAGTCCAGATCTGAGGAAACCAGGAAAATGACCGGAAGGAAACCCTGAAGCCGGCGTAAAATGATTGAGGAAGGAAAACTGGAGAGAAAGAAGGTAAATTGGAGAATCCTGAGAGAAGGGTTGGGTGAACCGAATTGAATTGCATATAAAATTTAAGCCAAAGTCACTACCCACCTGCGGGGAGAAGGGTTGGGTGGTGGTGAGTGGGGTAGTTGGCTGGGGGGAGGGGGAGGATAAGGGATATCGGGAAAGGAATTAAGTCGTCTTCTTCGTTTTAACGTGCTTTTCCCATTTTTATATGGGGTAAGCACGATGCCTTCTTTTGAAGGACTTTGATTTGGCGGTGGGGTAGGCCGTAGCCTCGATCGGCTGCCCTACCTGACATCGCTTAGACCCCGGTAACGAATGTGTACATGTATTGTACCAAATCCCCAGCTCCCTTTCTCCCAGCAGCGAGGAGAACTGGGCGGTTAGGTCGACAGTTCGAGACGTGTGAGGTGTCTGTTATGTTTTTAGAAGATGTTGGAGTGGCTTTGTTTATGTGTGTATTAGTCTGTAACACCCATTCGCTTTCAGCAAACTCATCCGTTGATTACATACGTAACGGGAAAGGAATTAAGTGTCAACCAAAAAACCGACAGAAGGATCTGTCAGTCATTGAAAGCTGTGAAACTAAAGAGAGTTACGAGCATGGGGCAACGTGCATTTACAAAATATATGTTGTATGTTTCTTAGACATTTCATAACGACTACATTGTAAAATTATTTTCATTACCCCTAACAAATTTCAGGTAAAGGACATAGTTTTACCGACTTCATTGATTGCATCCATTCAAAATTTTCGTTGGTTTAACTTTTGAAAATGACAGTGGACATAATAGTGACTGCTGAGTCAATATATCCTCCGGTCTGATAGGATAACGTAAGGTGTGCAGAGAAAGTTTTTATCTTGTATTTTATGAAATAAAAATAAGCAGTGACTGTTGACATAGAAGTCTCTCTCTCTCTCTCTCTCTCTCTCTCTCTCTCTCTCTCTCTCTCTCTCTCTCTCTCTCTCTATATATATATATATATATATATATATATATATATATATATATATATATATATATATATATATATGTGTGTGTGTGTGTGTGCTGTACTGTATATGAGTGTGTAATTTACGTGAAATTAAGAGAAAGAAAACATATCCACTCTTAGTCTTACAAAATACCCGAATGACACTTATCACGTTGCCTTTCATCATTCTAAACTATCTAAAGCATTTTCAGCCCCTCAAGTCAAGAATCTATGCTGATTGCGGTGTATAAACCTGTTAGAAATAATATAGACAGATGTACGCTCGGCCAACATCATGAAGTGATATTGGCAGCCTTGTTATTACAATAGAGGCGTGACAGGCCTGGCTACGTTCCCTTGCGGTTGCTGTTGAAGCTTTTGATGTGGTTGCCAATTCTGCTTTACCGCTGTTTTCGTCGGTTGGGCAAGTTACTCCGTTGTAAGTGGATTTTTTCTTTTCGTTGTACGACTGCAAATATTTTTTCCAGCTTTATGAAAACGAATATATATAAATTATTTTGTGTTGTGTGATTTTTATTTTTATTTTACTTCTCTGGATAATTATTGCTCAGAATCTTTGGCAACAGGAAGGCGCAATAAGGACACAGTTGTGATTTAACACTCACTTGTAAATTTGAACCATGGAGAATGGTAATTACGGTTCATATAATACACACACACACACACACACACACACACACACACACACACACACATATATATATATATATATATATATATATATTATTTATTTATGTATGTATGTATATAAAGTATGTCCATGCTCTCTCTCTCTCTCTCTCTCTCTCTCTCTCTCTCTCTCTCTCTCTCTCTCTCATGGTCACAGTTGTTGATAAGATTAACCATCATCTTTAAACGACTTGCACGATAAAACTCTACCCGAAAATATTACTGCTCCTGAAATGGCAGAGCGATAATGTGTTTCTCCGCGTTTGATAATTACTTCCATAAATTATCTAATTTGTGTTTTAAGGGGTTCTGAACACTATTGCAGTATATCAAGATCTTTACAGATTGTAATGGATTAAGTTCTGGCTTGATTTTCATATTTTATTCTCCGAAGTTTTCGCAGTAAGAATGATCCCGACCAATTTTTTTTTTTATTATTCATTTAAATTCTTGGCTGCCTTTGTATGATGTTTGTTTTGGGTTGCTCTGAATGATAGCGGTAAAAATAACGTTGAATGGGCTAAATAATGGCTGATAATCAGTGACTAAATGTGGTAAACATTCTAGTGCCAAATCAGTTATTGGAAAGTTATTGCCCGGGGCAAAATTCTCTGAAGACAGGGTTAGAGTGGGCTCTCTGTATGCTGTTGGTTAAGAGATGCGGAGGAAGGGATAACTTGAGCGCACGTCATGAGCAGCAGTGTTTGATGTAACCACTCATGCAGTTCCTCACTTATGTATATGTGTGTGTGTGTGTGTATATGTGTATATATATATATATATATATATATATATATATATATATATATATATATATATATATATATATATATATATATATATATATATATATATATATATATATATATATATATATAATTCTTGGCATCTTCATAAGAAAGCAAGCAGTAAATTAGTATAGCTCTAGTTTTCTTACATTTTTGCTAAGAAAAAGATTAACTGTAGTAAAAGATTAACAGTAGTAAACTATACAATTAACATAAGTATACAACAAAAAAATATACTTGGTTAGCTGAAAATATCCTTACCAAGCTGCTCTGGAACTCAAAGTACGGTATTTTGAATGAAAATTTGAATACATTTCGTCAAGTGGTTTTTGCTGCAATAGGGTAATATTCTCTTTAGGGGAGGAGTGGGGGAGGAGGTGCTTTTGATGGGAGGGGGGAGGAACTCTGGGAGAGATACTATTTCCGAAAAGAACGAAGTTATCTAAGAGTACCTCCTGAGACAAAAAATTGTAAACGGTAACAACACACAAAAATAAATAATACTGTTGAATATTTATGAATTATCGCATTGGTGTTAACAGATTCTAATATATATCGGTGTGCAGTCGGCCACAGACCGAAGCTGCAGTAGAATTAAACAGTGAACAAGAAAGCATTTAAATTGCCCTTGACGTGCACCCTTGTAGCTATGCGGAAATGAGAGAGAGAGAGAGAGAGAGAGAGAGATTTAGGATTATCTTCTACTGTTATAGGTCTGTGTTCATGCCAAAGTGAGACAGCAACAGCTTGTAGATTTAAGGTTTAGGTTTGTTTTTCCACAAAAAAAGTGTTGACCTTGGTTAGTAAGAATAATTGCATTTAGCCCGATAACTATGTATTTTTATTTTGTATTGTACAGTCAATAGGATTTAGTCTAATTGCCCTGTAATTTCGATAAATCTTCTTCTACGAGAGAGAGAGAGAGAGAGAGAGAGAGAGAGAGAGAGGAAATTGTATGTTCTCATCAATAGTCAAAAACTTCAGGCCAAACAAAGTACAGTGCTGTAACTAGGGCCATGTGCAAGTGCCACGGTCAACCGTGATCAGAATGAAATCAAACGATTCTTACAGACAACAACGTGAAGCCTCACATGTACTGTACTGCAAGTATCTGTCTTCGAGGTTTCTTCCCTTTTTTTTTTTTTTTTTTTTTGCCGAGAGCTGGTCTAGGGGTGATAGAGTCCGTTCAGCAAGTTGCCAACGGCTCTTATTATATTTCGTATAATGATTCCGTTTTTCACTTGATTCGTTAAATATTAGGGAAATGAATACTTGGCATTTGGAATAATCAGTTTTGTTTGATTATTTGCGATATCAGATGAATTTTATGTCGATGAAATCCGCGCCCATCTTCAAACTGAAGTAATGCATACCGGCTGTTACCACGGGAATTGCTCCTCCCCCGAATGCGCTGCGGAGTGTCTGCTTCGCGCCACTCTTAATGAGCAACAAAGAAATCCAGACTTACATAAAGCTAATAAGTTCCAATTATTTGCGTCTTCCCAGAAAAGGCTTTAAGCAAAATCCTCCCATGCTGTGACGATTCGAGACTACTTCTGCTTATCATTGCAGATACATGAAAAGGATAGGTGAAGCGAAAGCAGCAGTAGTATGTTTATTAAAGAGAAGTTAAAAATAAAAAAAAGTAAAAAGTAACCCCCCAAGGCCATAGTTGGCAACTTAGTTGGTGTGGTCACGTGGTCTTGTAGCTTTACAACTGGTAGTCTAATGCGTCACACCTGAAATATACTGTTGCCAACTTTGGCTCTTCTGTTTTGAATCTGGCGTGAATGTATTCAGGGCCACTGTCTGCATGAAAAAGTCGTTCATTTATTGCGAGATGGCACTCTTTTTTTTGTATAAAAAGTGGCCAAAGTAGTTGTTGTCATCATATCAAGGTTAATACTCTCTGATAACTTTGGCAGCAGTTAATACGTTATAAGAGACCTGATGCCAAGGTGAACATACTGTAGACAATGAGATGAAAATTAATAAACTGAACTTTGAATAATGTTTAAAACCCAGTACATTCAGCACATTAATACACTCACACTGATATAAATATGACCACACATTACCAGCTGGTATTGTACACATAATATATATATATATGTATATATGTAATGTATATATATATATATATATATATATATATATATATATATATATATATATATATATATATTTATGTATGTGTACATTATCTGATATATATGCATTTATATATATATATATATATATATATATATATATATATATATATATATAAAATATGAAATAAATAGAAACCATTTAATGGCACCCAAGATATGGCAACAGCCGTTGCCAAACACTGTCATCAATTAAGAGTTGTTTGCCCTCCTATTGTCTGTGTATTCTGGGTTACGCTGCAGGTTTTCTTGCAGCGCAGAATTGCAACTTTTGTTGTTTTAAATAAAAAGTTATTACTTTTGCCCGTTCTATCAGCGAAGCTGAACAACGTTGAGTGCGATCAGTTATTAGATAGAGGGGGACCAGCATACCAGTAATATATTTCAAATGATGTTGGTGCAAAAGTCACAGCGATCAATCAGTACATAGAACAGAGCGATACCTTATCAGCTTCTGAAGTTGATATTTTCTCTAGCTCATGGCTTGTATTTTTTTTTATTTTTTCCCCTGCTGTTGAACTAATTACATTAAATTTATTGAAGGGGAAATGCTGCAGTAACTAACAGAATTATATTTACCTCAAGGCTTGTGTCTTTAGCATGTGTTTTTAATTACGAAAAGGCCTTTTACCTGATTTTTTTTTTATAAATGTTGACCATGTAGTTTTATATTGTTTTTTTATGTCCAATAATACTCTTGCTTCACTTTTTTATCTATTTTCTCACAGATGAGCGTTTTGTTCTTTATGAACTTCCGTAGTGTTAATAGACTGTTTATGATTTGTTTCAAATGGTTATGGCTTACACATTACAAATTCTCTCTCTCTCTCTCTCTCTCTCTCTCTCTCTCTCTCTCTCTCTCTCTCTCTCTCTCTCTCTCTCTCTCTCAAATCAAGGCAAAATGCACGGTATTTCCTTTTAATAGGAGAAAATGAGATGAAACAAAATATCCGTAAGATCAACAAGAAATAATAAATATTTAGGTAAAACTTAGATAAATAAAAATAAAATAGTAATTCCTGGAAGTTAACATAAAATGAAATTTGAATGTTTCGCCCAACTGTATACGGTGTAAAATTTATTCCTACCACACGCAAGTCATACATACATGCATATATACATACATTTTATATATATATATATATGTATATATATATACAGGTACAATAAAATGTATATATGTATGTATATAGGTATGACTTACGAGTGGTAGGAATAAATTTTACACCGTATACAGTTAGGTGAAATATTCAAATTTCATTTTATGTTAACTTCCATGAATTACTGATATTTTAATTTTACTTACCTAAACAATTATTATTTCTTGTTAATCTTATGGATTTTGTTGCATCTCATTTTATCCTATGAAAAGGAGATACCGCACATTTAGTCTTGATTTGTAGGAATGAATTACCTTTGTTATTCGTACTATTATGCTACACTTGAAATGAAAAATCCTAAATTTGGGAAGCATAATGAAAAGTATCAAAATTCTCACAGCAAATCAACAAACATAAAAGTTTGGAAATTATTAAAGAACAAAAAGGTGGCAAATGAGTCCAAATTAGTCATAACAACATTGGAGGTATTCTGAAAACTACGAGCATCAGCATTCACATTATAGTCAATAATAATAATAATAATAATAATAATAATAATAATAATAATGCTGTATGTCAGGTCCACAACAATATTCAGAGGTGAATGATGTTGGTTTTATTAAAACGTTATAAGAGCTTTCGAACCCTGTCCTGGGTTCAGTTCGAAAGCTCTTGAAACGTTTTTATAAAGTTAAGTTAAATATATCTTAGTTTAACCAGACCACTGAGCTGATTAACAGCTCTCCTAGGGCTGGCCCGAAGGATTAGATTTATTTTACGTGGCTAAGAACCAATTGGTTACCTAGCAACGGGACCTACAGCTTATTGTGGAATCCGAACCACATTATAGCGAAGCAATTTCTATCACCAGAAATAAATTCCTCTAATTCTTCATTGGCCGGTCGGAGAATCGAACGCGGGGCCAGCAGAGTGCTAGCTGAGAGCGGTACCCACCCGTCCAACGAGGAACTTCGTTTTTATAAAATTCACCACTGAATATTATTGTGGACCTGATACACAATATATCCCGTTCTCGATCTGGAGGAGAAAGACCTAATAATAATAATAATAATAATAATAATAATAATAATAATAATAATAATAATAATAATAATAATAATAAAAGATTCAAAATCACAAGCATTTATGCTCACGATATGGCCAGAAAGGCACTCTCGGAGTTGTACATTGTACCAAGAATTTTAATAAACAGTTTGAGCAGCCGAATGATTTTATGAGTTCCGCCAAAGAAAGAAATTGAAGTCTGGCTACATCTCTTGACAACGGACACTGATGTTAAAGGGGTTGAGATGCCATGGACTTTAGCCAACATTCCTCGTCTCGTGTCTTCTTTAAGAGAGGTGGGTACGAATGCCATGGAGAACTCGGAATAAGCAAGTGTATTTATAAACGCACTCATACACACACACATGCATGATCGTGAAGGCAGGTATGCATAGGCGTAGCCGGGGTGAAGCAGGGGTTCTTTGCCCAACTCTTAGGATAAACAGTTACATTATTAAAACCATTAAAAGTATAGAGATGTATATGACACTGAACTGTCCGCTTGCCCTTGAACGAAAGCTTTGATGGAGACGGTAAATATTTCTGAAAAGAATATGACAAGTTCAAGATGGAATTTGACCACGCCTAAGAGTAAAATTAGTAGGTTTCGCCAGAAGAATGTGTTCACAGATGATTAACAGAAATTTGAAGCAGGGTTAAATGAAAATCAGGCAGCCGCATGGGAGGAGACCTACTGTATTAAGGGATAACACCAAAGCAGTTACAGAATACAGTGTGCCACCGAAAGAACACTGTAGGTGTTGTCCCATAACGGGCTTGCGTTTTATAAACTGATTCGAAGTTCGTTACTCTTCATTTCTGTATGTTTTTCTTTCCAGAGTGTAAATTCACTCGAAAATGCTGATTCCCAACAAAGATGTCTGATGTTTGCATTTCACGAGTTTTCATCATCATCTCTCTCTCTCTCTCTCTCTCTCTCTCTCTCTCTCTCTCTCTCTCTAAAGTTTTTCTACTTTTTTTCTCATATAGTTTTGTTTTATATTTTGGTTGCAATTTTAAGTATGAGTCTCTTTTTATAATTATATTCTAATGTATTATTCCAGCTCCGATAATAAGATAGATGTATTGGAACTTCAGCAATAAAGAAATGCCGGTACTGTGGACGTTTTCCTCTGCCTTGGTCTATATATATATATATATATATATATATATATATATATATATATATATATATATATATATATATATATATATATATATATGTGTGTGTGTGTGTGTGTGTGTGTGTGTGTGTGTGTGTGTGTGTGTATATATATATATATATATATATATATATATATATATATATATATATATATATATATATATATATATATATATATATATATATATATATATATATATATTTTACACTAACCTTTGTCGCCCATAGAACACGTCATGATGTGGTTCGTCTTTCAGTTCACAACAAATCTTTTTAGGATGAAGTTGCAGGCCTCTTGACCTTTTGAAACCTGATTGGGACCACCTCATTCATCAGGCTATTAAGTTCATACCAGGGTAAATCACTGCTTGAAATACGCAATCGGTTATTAAACGAGGGTTCCCATCCAGCTGTCTTTGTCCATGAAAACACACACTATATATATATATATATATATATATATATATATATATATATATATATATATATATATATATATATATATATATATATATATATATATATATATATATGGGTGTGTGACTCTTTCTCTTTTCACGCTTATATTTATTACTTATTCTTTTTCACTATTGTCCCTTCCACCATACTTTTTCCTGATTCCTCCTTTCTATGCTTGTGAGTGATTCACGCCACGTCCGTATCCATTTTTCATCTCCCCCTTCGTGTTATGGAGTCTGTGTGAATCCTAAAGGGCCCATTTCTGTTACTATCCTCGTGTGGTCTGATGTCATGCTTGCTTATTTTCTTACTTACTGCAGTCCACTCACTTTCTATTATCACTAAGGCGACGTCGCTTGCTGATCTTACAAAGTGGTTTAAATTTTTTTATTGCTTCAATTCTTGTATGCATATCTCTCTCTCTCTCTCTCTCTCTCTCTCTCTCTCCATAGCGTAGAAGGTAGCCTATCCAGCGAAATTACCATTGTTCGATCCTCAGATCGGGCTAAGAAGGAACGATTTGGATGCATTACCTAAAAATCCTGTTGACGTGAATTGTGAATTATGAACTTTGTTATTTGTCGCCTATTGCTGGTAGAGAGAAAGAGAGAGAGAGCCGTGAGTGATCAGTACTCCGTCAACAGGTGTACCATGCTGTGAATGCAGATGTGAGGGCCTCGACGAGGTAATCCTCACCCCGATTAAGTGAAACCATTACTTAAAGAACTACAAAAAGGATTAATGAAAACGTGAGGGAAAGGTTTTGTGTGACCTCTCTAACTTGACTTTATTTGTATGGGGTAATTAAAACACAGAACGATTTTTAGCGCTGGGCCACTTATTAGCTCAACGGGTTCAGCTTCTTAGTTAGATTTTTTGTCAATATTCCTAAACCGTAATGTACAGATTAATAGCGTTTCTAGACTTGTGAATTTCAATGTAGCATTGTTATTCACCGAAGCACCTATTGATGACTTGTTGGAATTTTTATTGGATACGCCTTAAAGAGCAGAAAGCTAGATATGCTGTTGTCTAAGAATACTTTAATAGTTATAGTTAAACGATATAACGTGTATTTGGCCTGGGCTGAAATGGCAAATACTTTCCTAAATTGAATGAATTGGTGCCATCGATAAAATTCGCTGTAGAAATGGAAGAGGACCGTGGCCTTCCTTTTTGAGATTGCCTGATACATAGAAGCAGTAATGGATTTTAAATTTAGTTCTACAGATCTCCTGCCAGTATTTCTACTTATTTACATATATATACTCTGGCCACAGCAATAAAGTAAGGAAACCAATTTTCAGGTCCATGGTTTTAAGAGCATTACGTCAATGTTACCTTAATTATGTTGATGAAAGAGTTGTAATAACGAATGCAGGCCAGAACCTGAAACATCCCGATATCGTATTAGACAGTGCATTCAGAGAAGCAAAAACGACTTTTTATGATAATATCAGAGTAACAAGAGACTACTTGCTTGTGCCCCCGTTGACTAACAGTTTGGGTTAAATTCCTCGTTGACTTAAGAACTTTTAAGAGTTTATATGGCACATAAGGATAATATTTCAGTGAAAAAACATTCTTAATAATGTCTCCCAACACTAAGAAACCTTTATCACATAGGTCAAACTAGAAAAGCAGTGTTAAAAAAAATGGAACAGCATGAAAAATATGTAATATGGACAGGATAACAGTGGAATTGTTTGCGCTAAAGAGGTCAATCATGCTATCGTTTGGAAAAATGTAAAAAAACTGATGTATTTAATATTTTAGTATCCAGTTGTATAAATGAGAGATTTTTTTAAGAATATGAAACTCAGCCTGGGAAAATATAAGCTTGGTCTATTTATTTCAAAATAAAGATGTATAATACATAGATTTTCTAGAAAGCAAAAGACAAGATTTGTTAATGGAGCACTGGCCTCAGTACCGGAAGAGGCTAGGACTACTTTCAGTAGGTGATACTTTTTCAACACTGTATTTCTGTCAGTACTATCACCTTAGCATAATTAATGAAGTTATCTACCATAATGTATCAGTCATCTTGAAGATGTTTCAACTAAAGATGAAACCGGTCAGAATATGTGCCTGTTGTTTCGTTTTTCTTTGTGGTGCATTTGCATACTTACGTCACACTTTTTGGTTACTGGTGATTCAGGTACACACACACAAATATATGTATATATATATATATATATATATATATATATATATATATATATATATATATATATATATATATATATATATATATATATATATATATATACTATATATATATGACTGAATCGAAGATATGGAACGTGATGAATGCATAAATAGAGGCAAATGCCACGAAGGAAAGCAAAACAACGGGTGGTTGCTAGGCCTTTCGACGCAACGGTCCTTTACTGTAAAGGACCGTGGGTGTCGAAAGGCCTAGCTTTCTTTCCACTCCGTTGTTTCACTTTTCTTTCGTGGCATTTGCCTTTATATATATATATATATATATATATATATATATATATATATATATATACACACACACACACACACACACACACACACACACACACACACACACACACATAGAATATAACACACAATTACGTGCGGAGCAGAAATAAATTTCTGATTCACATCAGGATCGAACCCAGGTCTTTTAAATGAAATACCAGAGCGCTGCCAACCAGGCCACACAAGTCATAAAAAGTTGGAACCTGAGTACAACTGTACCCAAAGGAATTACCTGGGCAGGCTAACTGCTTGCATACCGGCATGTTTTCCCCAACTTCCCGACTCAGCAGTGACCCAATTATCCTTTCTGAGTGAATATAATAGAATATCAACACACAATTGTGTGTGAAACAGAAATAAATTTCTGACTCGATCCTGATGCGAGTCAGAAATTTATATATATATATATATATATATATATATATATATATATATATATATATATATAATAATATATATAATACATATATATATATATATATATATATATATATATATATATATATATATGACTATATATATATATATATATATATATATATATATATATATATATATATATATATATATATATATATATATATAATACATATATATATATATAAATATATATATATATATAATATATATATATATATAATAATACATATATATATATATATATATATATATATATTTATATATATATATATATATATATATATAATGTATTTATGTATGTACGTACAGAATGTATTAGTCACATAGCATTAGTATGTAAGATCGTTTTAGCTTAATAAGAAAGAAAAAAAAATTCACCATGTCTTAGCTACATTACACCTGACGCAAGTAGAATGAACAGGACAGCTGTCGACTCTTGCAAAGAAATGCTTCCAAGCATTCAAATGGAGACATGTGCCGGAAACGGCAGCCAAGAAGATTAACTTTGAGGTCTTTTCTGGAAGGCTCGCAACAATAACAATTTCTTGGCCAAGGGCAGACTTTTGAGGACGCTTTGCCAACAAGCCACGCGTGAGTATTATTTTTCTTTCTCAACAGGCCCCTCGTGACACTTTTTCCATTTTTACAAACGTGCGTCTTGTGACAAAATTTTTGTTTGGTTACCAAATGGGACTGTTTTTACGTCAGCAAGCCACTAGTAGCAGTGATTATTTTTGGTCATCTGGCAACCTGTATAATTTGCTTTGTCAACAGTTAATGTTTTGTTAAAGCACTTGTGGTAATAAATAATTTTTTCACTCCAATTCATTTGTGGGAAAAAATATACCGCAGTTTTACTGACAATTGTCTTGCACAGCGTAGGCCAAGAGGAAGTTAGGTTTTCGTTAAGAAGCCACTTATGACAAAGATTTCAAACGTTATCCTTAGCTGCACGTAGCCCACCCTCGATTTGAGTTATAAAAGATGGAAAAAGTTGAAGTATGAAGCGTGGCCACAGGTGAAGCGATGACATGCCTATTCAGGATCGCGGAAGAAGGAAGAGAATTTCAGCTCGGCACTAAAGTGAGGGATGCAGTTACCATATCGCGCAGCCAGATACCAAACGGAGGTTTATTATTATTATTATTATTATTATTATTATTATTATTATTATTATTATTATTATTGTTGTTGTTGTCTCATCACAGTCTATCCAGACTGGTGGTTTATAGTGTGGGGGGGGGGGTGCGGGTTCCAGGTTGAATCCAGCTTCTTTAGGAGTCCACCAATTTTCTCATATATGTGCTGCTTCTAGTAGCACGCTCTTCTGCAAGATTCCTGGGGCTAATTCGGCTTCCATTTTACCAAGGTTTTTCTTCACACATTTTGGTATTATGCTTAGTGCTCCAGTGATTAAGGGTACTTCCTCTACTGGCATATTCCATGGCTTCCTCAGTTCAGTCTGCAGGTCTTGATACTTTTCTGTTTTCTCTCTCACTTTCTCCACCATTCTGGAGTCCCACGGTTCTGCGACATCTGTGGGGGATACTTTGTTTTTGATTGCCCATAAAGAGTCATGTGTGGTGGATGTACTTGTATCACCCTTGTCTGTCGTGATACTGTAGTCCCTGAGTAATTTTGCCTGCTCGTTTTCTACCTTAGGTAGGTGATGGTACCACTTGTTGCTGCATTCTTTCTGATATTTTTGCAGTGACTCCAGTGGAAGGCTTTTACAACACATTGTGTCTCTTTTTATACTGCTTTTATGCTAATGCTAGGGATTGGCCTGCACTGTCGTTTACGGCCCTTATTTTACACTGCATTTCTTACTCTCAGTCGAGATATTGGTTCCGTCTATATGGCCCTTTAGATGTATCTTGTTCTTGGGGCCTGATCTTGTGCAGTTTTTCAAGTTGTCTCCTGTGTTTCAATGCTGGCCAATTGTTCATTTTATTTATGAACTGTCCATGCATGGGTTTTTTGTGCCATTCTTATTTTCTAGTCTTGTTGTTCTGTCTTTATATATTAGTGGGGTCTTCATCCTCATTAATTATTATTATTATTATTATTATTATTATTATTATTATTATTATTATTATTATTATTATTATTATTACCCAGCTTGTAGGAACCACTGGTTTTACGTGTCTGGGTTTTGACCTCATCATGTAGATTTCAGGTGTGTTCCTTGTTATATTTATACATTCACGTGTAGATAAGAATTTTTTGTTTGTATTGTTTCTTATTTTCATTGTGAAGTTTGACTTCTTTCTCTTTATGAAAAATGTCTGGGCCTCAGTAGTTACTTGATAAACAGTTATCAAGAGTGAGTTCTTCCACGTGGACTTGCAGGGTAGCCTGCAAGGCTGAACATTTCTTTGAAATTATAAATCAGCATGATTGATGGCAGTATTCAGTTTTGAGGTAGTTTTGGATATTTTTCTGATTTTTAACATTTATATTACGTATTATAATTTCGGGTTTATAGCAATTAATTCTTTTTGTTTTCTTTCAATATTTACGGTTTCATACAACTGTAAGAATCAATAATGAAAAATAAGTGCAGGAATCGTAACCAAAAGCTGCAGCTCTCTCCTTCAAGGGTATTTAGCCAGGTGAGTGAAGAGGCCGTTTACCTGTTCTGTCAAATTTCCTTCATCCTTCCTGGCACAGATGCAAAATAATAATTCCATACTCGGATCATATCAGGTTAGCCATTCACCCGGGTCATTGAGGATTCGCCCCGTCTTGACTTGATTCAGACGTGAAGAACAGGTTTAGCTGACCCACGTTGAGACGCGTGGTCGTCCCAGCGAGTCACATCTCTAGACTGTTGCTGGGGCGACACGAACGATTTGCCGACAAGTCTAACGGATAAACTTGATAGGCAAATAAGAAGCAACCTTTAATACTGCACACACACACACACACACACATACATATTTATATGTATACTTATACATATTTTTATGCATGTATATCTTATCCTCTGCAATTGTACGTTTACGGGCTTATCTTTACGTGTTTTACTCTTCTCTCTGCATGATATAATCTTTACCTGTTTCATCTTGGATCATGCTATATATGTATATGTATACATACACACGCACAAACACAGACACACGCGCACACACACACATATATATATATACATATACAGTATATATATATATATATATATATATATATATATATATGTATATATGTATATGTATGAATAACTGAATCACGAAGATATGGAACTTGATAAATGTACAAATAAAGGGTAACGCCACGAAAAGCCTAGCAACTACTCCGTTGTTTCCATTTTCCTTCGTGGCATTAGCCTTTATATATACTATATATATATATATATATATATATATATATATATATATATATATATATATATATATATATATATATATTTATACAATGTGTCCATGTTTTGTCTACATGCAAGTGTTCCTTGTACATGAAAAAATTTACAATATGTTGTTGTTGTGTACCAATGTGCATCCCTGTTCTTGAGGTTTATTTATATATAATCTTCAATTATTCTGTGCACATTTGTACATCTTTGTTCATTCTCGATACTTGCACCAGAGGCTGAGATATCTGAAAGCCAAACACGGAAACCTCCTTATGGTCTGTTGCTTCATGTGTCATAATCAAGGCCACAGAATTATAACAGATGGGTATTCTCTCTCTCTCTCTCTCTCTCTCTCTCTCTCTCTCTCTCTCTCTCTCTCTCTCTCGTTACATAAGGACACTTAAGATAAAGCATGCATGACGTCTGTATGTCATGTTTATTTGTGTAAATTTTTCATGCTTTTATCACTGAGGCTCAGGACAAATTTTTTTTTAATTTTAGCTGATAAGAGAAGAAAATATGCAGTGACTGCTGATTGTTTGTCTTAAAAGGTACCCAGTTTCACGAGGAAGGGTAAAGGGTATATGGCTAGCAGCCTCACCCGAAAGGAACCTTCTAGGGCTACCCCTCTAAAGCAAAATGGCTTATAACTGTTATTGAATATAATGCATTGTGCGCAAGTGTGTATGTATGTATGTGTGATTTCACTGAGTTTGTATATCCATTTATAAACAAGGAAAATGTTAAGCGTTCTTTTAATTACCTTTTATGTTACACACCTAATCTGCGTACGTGTTAATGCTTCTTATTTCCCCATAAGTTATTTGAGCTCTTTATTATCTTTCAGTGCAGTGTGTTGCATCTTTCATTGGAAATGGATCCATTTGAAGAGCCATCTTTCCTCGCGCTTTAGAAAACGCTGGTCGCAAAAGGTAAGGATATTGAATACCGGTTGTTCGTAACAATTACTCTGGATGAAAATATCTATAGCATTTGTTTTTATAGTAGAAGGAGAAGTACGATGCATTAATAGGAGTGGGAGAGGAAGTCCTTGAATAAATCTACGTCAAGGCATTTTTTTTATAGATGAATAGATCTATATTTGTGGTTTCTATAGGGAGATAAGCTGGTTGGAAAAACTGGCACAGTGAAGAGGCAGAGGAAGAGGTAAGAAGAAGTCCCTGATAATATTCTACTCGGTACCATATAACCTCTATGATAAAAACTCTACACACGTGCGCTCGATCACACACACACACACACACACACACCACATAGAGCCAGAAACGTGACTCCCCGAGTCTACGGTGCTTAGAAAACGGGTACTTGAGGTCACAGAGCCAGCAACAGCCATTCACCAGAGCTATCGGGCGAAACAAGGAAGTCCTAAATGAAGTGGTTTGGCTGGACACTGCTTCGCTGTGGACGACCTCGGCTGTGGAGTGGAGGGGATGTCATTCTGTTTAGGGTCGTTGTAGTGGCTCTCTCTCTCTCTCTCTCTCTCTCTCTCTCTCTCTCTCTCTCTCTCTCTCTCTCTTGGCATCAAAATGGTTGTGAAAAAGCGCCATTCTGTTAATCGTTGTTATGCTCTTCCGAAATTCTGTTCTCTCTCTCTCTCTCTCTCTCTCTCTCTCTCTCTCTCTCTCTCTCTCTCTTTCGTTTCTGTGTTCGATGTCAAAATGGCTATGTGAAAGGAGCCACTCTGTTAATCGCTGTTTTGCTCTTCCGCAATTCTCTAATGATTCTTCTTCCTCATTTTCTGACTTGACATTACTAAGGCTTTCCTACGCTCCGCGTTAGCACTTCGTAAGATGCGGCATTGTTGGTTTTCTTTGCCTTATACAGTATTGTGCGTAGATTACCTTTTTTCGTAATTATTTTTTTATCTTTGTCTTATACAGTATTGTGTTTAAATTACCTTTTTTTCATAATTATTTTTTATTATCTTGTCTTATACAGTGTTTTGCTTAAATGACTTTTTTTCATTATTTTTTTTATCTTTGCCTTGTACATTGTTTTGCTTTAATTACCTTTTTTCATAATTATTTTTTTATCTTTGTCTTATACAGTGTTTGCTTACATAACCTTTTTCATAATTTTTTTTATCTTCGCCTTATGCAGCATTTTGCTTAAATAACGTTTTTTCATCATTATTGTTTTTATTTTCGCCTTATGCAGCATTTTGCTTAAATAACGTTTTTTCATCATTATTGTTTTTATTTTCGCCTTATGCAGCATTTTGCTTAAATAACGTTTTTCATAATTATTGTTTTTATTTTCACCTTATAAGCATTTTGCTTAAATAACGTTTTTTCATAATTATTGTTTTATTTTGCCTTATTAGCATTTTGCTTAAATAACGTTTTTTCATCATTATATTTTCGCCTTATGCAGCATTTTGCTTAAATAACGTTTTTCATCATTATTGTATGCAGCATTTTGCTTAAATAACGTTTTTCATAATTATTGTTTTTATTTTCACCTTATAGCATTTTGCTTAAATAACGTTTTTCATAATTATTGTTTTTATTTTCCTTTATAGCATTTTGCTTAAATAACGTTTTTCATAATTTTTTTTTATTTTCGCCTTATGCAGCATTTTGCTTAAATAACGTTTTTCATAATTATTGTTTTTTTTCACCTTATGCTTTAAATAACGTTTTTTCATAATTATTGTTTTTATTTTTTATATGCAGCATTTTGCTTAAATAACGTTTTTCATAATTATTGTTTTTTTATTCGCCTTATGTAGCATTTTGCTTAAATAACGTTTTTTCATCATTATTGTTTTTATTTTCGCCTTATGCAGCATTTTGCTTAAACGTTTTTTCATAATTATTGTTTTTATTTTCGCCTTATGCAGCATTTTGCTTAAATAACGTTTTTTCATAATTATTGTTTTTATTTTCACCTTATGTAGCATTTTGCTTAAATAACGTTTTTTTCATAATTATTGTTTTTATTTTCGCCTTATGCAGCATTTTGCTTAAATAACGTTTTTTCATAATTATTGTTTTTATTTTCGCCTTATGTAGCATTTTGCTTAAATAACGTTTTTTCATCATTATTGTTTTTTTTTCGCCTTATGCAGCATTTTGCTTAAATAACGTTTTTCATAATTATTGTTTTTATTTTCACCTTATGTAGCATTTTTTAAATAACGTTTTTTCATAATTATTGTTTTTATTTTCGCCTTATGTAGCATTTTGCTTAAATAACGTTTTCATCATTATTGTTTTATTTTTATGCAGCATTTTTTAAATCACGTTTTTTCATAATTATTGTTTTTTATTTTCACCTTATGTAGCATTTTGCTTAAATAACGTTTTTCATAATTATTGTTTTATTTTCGCCTTATGCAGCATTTTGCTTAAATAACGTTTTCATCATTATTGTTTTATTTTCGCCTTATGCAGCATTTTGCTTAAATAACGTTTTTTCATAATTATTGTTTTTATTTTCACCTTATGTAGCATTTTGCTTAAATAACGTTTTCATAATTATTGTTTTATTTTCGCCTTATGTAGCATTTTGCTTAAATAACGTTTTTCATAATTATTGTTTTTATTTTCGCCTTATGTAGCATTTTGCTTAAATAACGTTTTTTCATCATTATTGTTTTTATTTTCGCCTTATGCAGCATTTTGCTTAAATAACGTTTTTTCATCATTATTGTTTTTATTTTCGCCTTATGCAGCATTTTGCTTAAATAACGTTTTCATAATTATTGTTTTTATTTTCGCCTTATGTAGCATTTTGCTTAAATAACGTTTTTTCATAATTATTGTTTTATTTTCGCCTTATGTAGCATTTTGCTTAAATAACGTTTTTCATCATTATTGTTTTATTTTCGCCTTATGCAGCATTTTGCTTAAATAACGTTTTTTCATAATTATTGTTTTATTTTCACCTTATGTAGCATTTTGCTTAAATAACGTTTTTCATAATTATAAATGTTTTTTTTTTTTTTTCGCCTTATGTAGCATTTTTAAATAACGTTTTT
>NC_089786.1:11592500-11625000 GCF_040412425.1 Macrobrachium rosenbergii | reverse complement strand
GAAAATATGTAGTTCTGGTTTTAGTTTGCTGTAAAAGAAAATATTGAGATGGTTTTATCTGTCCGTCCGCCCTTTTTCTGTCCGCCCTCAGATCTTAAAAACTACTGAGCCTAGAGGGCTGCAAGTTGGTATTTTGATCATCCACCCTCCAATCATCAAACATACCAGGTTGCAGCACTCTAGTGTCAGTAGTTTTTATTTTATTTAAGGTTAAAGTCAGCCATAATCGTACGTCTGGCACTGCTATAGGTACCAACAATATGGGACACCACCCGGCCGTGGATGAAAGTTTCATGGGCCGTGGTATATACTTACTACTTAACGGGCTATACTTATTATTTATTTAATTATGTGTCTTTCAGATAAGTTAATCTCTCTTTATTGCTATTCCTTAATATCCATTCTCCGTAAGTGTGAATGTGGACGTTTGTATTTGAACTTAGAATTTCGACAATATTTCGCGGAATGAAAATAATAATAACAATAAATCTGGGAATTTCGACAACATGTCGTGTAACGAAAGCAACAATAACAATAATTCTGGGAGAATATCTGGAAAGGAAACGGTCGATGCATATCAGTGTCCAGTTATCATGACGACAGGTCGAATTAAAATTTCCTAACAACTGACGGTAGGTGAAGGGGAAGTGAATTGTTTCAAAGAATATGCAAGGAAGGTATCTTAGTCATAATTGTTAATATGTGCTCGTGCGTATCGAGTTTACAGTGCACTGTTATTTTTCAAGTATAGGGACTGACAAGACATCGCTTAAAGCCGATTGCATTGACGTTCATAATATTCCCCCAGCACAGTCGAATGTTAAAGTGTTGAAACGAGAGAAAAGCGGAAAAGAGCCAGAGGAAAATAGTAAAATACTGATGAAGAAGGAGGCTGAACATATCAACAAATTACATGGTTCAGTGAATAGCTTCCCTTTTCTTGCCAAGCCTTGGAGTTCTCCTCCTACTTTTGTTTTTCCTGACTTACACCCCCTCTTCCTTGATGAGGCAGGTTTATGTCTTGCTTCGTTAAGCCTTGCCTCTATTCCTTCGTTTATGGCCCCCGTTCCCTTTCCCCTTGCTCTTTGATAATACAAATAATTTTATTAGAGAAGTTAAAGAAAAATAAAGTAAAAGAGGTATGGTAGTAAGGGTCTTCATATTAGTGTTACAGCGTACCTTAACTCAGGTCCTAAAATCAACGAGTATCCCCGTAGAGATGGCTGTATAGAAAACGGAAGACGAACGAAAAATGATAAACAATGTGTATTCAAAAGTTGCATTATCCGATCCATATGTCGATGAAAACGCCGACGTTAAATGGAAGGCATTCTCTCTCTCTCTCTCTCTCTCTCTCTCTCTCTCTCTCTCTCTCTCTCTCTCTCTCTCTCTCTCCTCCGGAGGTTTAAGCCTAAACCATAGAGTGCTAACAAATGGAACGACATGGTATGATAATATGGGATCAGTTCTAAAAGTCAGTCTCACTCGGTTTACACAATACCCAATTCTTCTCGAGGTGCCAGTACTTTTAAGTCTTATACTACTTGTGCCACTTTTACTGATAGTTACAGTAAACTAATGTTGTTGCTATTATTACTAACAGTGTTACTAGTATATACAGTATCCTTAAGCGCGCCCCATTTTCTTATGCCCCGCAAGGCCTTGTTCTGTACTAGTCGAAGTTTGTCATTTAACATGTTGTTCTGTGTGCAGTGTATGCTTGTTTGTCTGACATTCTGTTTGTATATGTGTCAGTCTGTTTGACTGTTTGTCGTATATGTGTCTGTCTGTCTGACTGTTTGTCGTATATGGTCAGTCTGTCTTACTGTTTATGTGTCAGTCTGTCTGACTGTTTTTTGTATATGTGTCAGTCTGTCTGACTGTTGTTTGTATGTGTCAGTCTGTCTGACAGATTCTTGTATATCTGTCAGTCTGACTGTTTTTTTTATGTGTCAGTCTGTTTGGCTGTTTGTTGTATATGTCTATGACTTTTTTGTATATTTGTCAGTCTGTCTGACTGTTTTTTGTACATGTGTCAGTCTGGCTGACAGTTTCTTGTATATTTGTCAGTCTGTCTAACTGTTTGTTGTGTATGTGTCAGTCTGTCGGACTGTTTTTTGTATGTGTCAGTCTGACTGTTTGTTTTGTTGTATATGTGTCAGTCTGACTGTTTGTTTTGTTGTATATGTGTCAGTCTGTATTACTGCTTGTTGTTTGTGTTTGTATGGCGTAAACTTTCCACATTTGCGACTTCTTCTTTACAACCAGTGGATATATTTAGAGTAGTGAAAATATGGTGGTCATATAAAGATCTCTAGAACTACATGGCAGAATGGAGAGCTTCCTTATGTAGTGTCAATTCCATGGCTTCATAATTTTACACTTCCAAACGCAGAAGATAGCGCCAGATGAGCAATGTGTTTCATTATGTGTATATTTTACGAAAATCTTTTAGTCAAATGTAAACATATGGACGGTATATATTTTCCTTAAACTGATTAACCAATCAAGTTCCCGGAAGACGCCTGGTGGAAGGTGAAACTGCATTAGTGACAAAAGTTCACAATTAGCTGAGGGTTACAAACTTGCCAGTCAGCTATCATGGTGGAGATGATTCGATATCGATTCTAAGTTAATAACCTGAATTGAATTCGACTGTATATGTATGTATATATATATATATATATATATATATATATATATATATATATATATATATATATATATATATATATATATATATATATATATATATATATTTATATATATATATATATATATATATATATATTTATATATATATATTTATATATATATATTTATATATATATATATATATATATATTTATATATATATATATATATATATATATATATTACTAAAAAGGACCTCATTCACACTGGATGGTATCTAACGGAGTTTTTCTGAATAAAAAACTCCGTTAGATACCATCCAGTTTGAATGAGGTCCTTTAGTGATTCTACTAATGCACAGAACAATTGTGTATGTGATAAAGTTATATATATATATATATATATATATATATATATATATATATATATATATATATTATATTTTGCAGGGTCAATATTAATTCAAGTCTCTCTCTCTTGATAGCCTGGTGGTCAAAGTCAGCATCTATCGTTGTTTCTAAACCACGGTTCGAATCCCGGCCCACGCAGAAATACCTATCAATTATAAAATTCCTTTTAGGTGTAAAGGTATAGGGACTTTGATATGAAACGATATTTGTGGCTTAATATTTATCAAACCTTTTTCGCCTAGTTCCGCAATGGCTTTTAATAAATTTGATTTAAAAGTCGTACATGTATAAAGTATGGTTGATGTATTTCTTCACCACTTTTACCAGAGTCACCCTATATCACATTAACATTGTTAATTTCACTGTTAAGATTGCGGCAATACTAGGAAAACAAGCATTTTCCTATGCTTTAACATGGGCTTTGAACGTATCTGGCATTCATTTCGTTAGCAAATGAGTACTTTTAGAGGTAGTGGACCCTACAATTCAGGGGACGAGAATGTGAAAGCGGGGTTTTTGAGGGCGGCGGAGGTTTTGGGGGGGCGACAAAACGAGTGAAATACAAGGGCATTAATTCGCATTGAAAGTTTTCAGAATAAAGTTATTTTATGGAATGTTATCAAACTAATATCATGCACGATGGCAAGGACCAGGTACCCTAGGATAGGTTAGGTTAGGTGTGGTTGGTTAGGTCATTTGCTAACGAAACGAGCGACGGAAACATTCAAAGCACACTTTAAAAAATGGGAAAATTATATTTTCAAGTCCACAATACGATAATGATTTAAAGCAAAATTTTACAGCGAAGTTACTACTACTACTACTACTACTACTACTACTACTACTACTACTACTACTACTACTACTACTACTACTACTACTACTACTAATGAAAAGAAAAGTAAATTCTTGGCTTACTAATTTTCTAACGTCTTCTACCATCAAATCGACATGTGAATCTTTTTTTGGCTTGAAAATATATTATAGTTTACCATGTATTGTATAGTCATCTCACAAAGACGTTTTCTTTATTGACTTACAGAAAATGGAGATTATGATTAAATTGGGAGAAACCAATGTATTAGGTATGCTGGTGACTACAGTTGGGCCAAACAAATAGATGAAAATAAAGTTAAAACAAATACAATGGAGGTAACACACGATTTAAGGCTACAAAGCCCCTCCCCCCACCATCTCTCTCTCTCTCTCTCTCTCTCTCTCTCTCTCTCTCTCTCTCTCTCTCTCTCTCTCTCTCTCTCTCTCTCTCTCTCTCTCTCTCTCTCTCTCTCTCTCTCTAACTGACCATTTCTTTCTTTCTACCAAACTTGAGCATTCATTTCCTGTGCCAATTTACTTGGCCCCTATAATATTTCATATTGTTATGTTTATGGTAGTTATATGTTACTTCCTTCCATTTGTTATTGTGATTGCCTGTTCGGGTGAAATGATCGGTTGTTAGCATCTATTCCATTCTTGTCGCCGAATATCCTGGATGTAGGATGATATAAACGCATTCTTGGGCTACTATTCATTGGGCGGTGTGCATCGTAGGGAGAGACAAGAAGAAGAGATACAAAGTATACAAGCGTATAAATGATAAAGTGCAAGATATATGAGCATCGAAGCAAAGCATACAATAAGGAATCATATCCTATTACATGAAGTAGAACTTACAGAATCATAGTCTGTGAGGTAGTTTGCATAGGATTCTGTGAGGTTAGTTTACATAGGATTCTGTGAGATAGTTTACATAGGATTCTGTGAGGTTAGTTTACATAGGATTCTGTGAGATAGTTTACGTAGGATTCAATACTAAATATGGGAATAACGTTGTTGTACTTATACATTGCAAATCCGTGCAATACCTATGAACTGAACACATTTACCATGCGAGAATTTCCCGCACTAGTTACATAAGGTATCCTGCAATGCGGCGTTACCTAACATATTTTGCACTTACCTATGAGACTATACATGACACACATTTTAAACCCCGTAGCTGCAACCCCTTTCATTCCTTGTACTGTACCTCCTTTCATATTCTCTTACTTTCCACCCTCTCCCAACAACTGTTCATAGTGTAACTGCGAGGTGTTCCTCCTGTTACAAACTTTTACTGTCAATTTGTTTCATCGCTGAATGACCTCATAGGTCCCAGTGCTTGGCCTTTGAGCTAAATTCTGTATTCTATATTTATATTTTAAGAGGTGGGTATATCACAGCCTTCGTGAGAAAGTTATTTCGATATTTAAATCGAACTTGGTTAAAAATCCTTTGAAACACCTTCAGAGTTTTGGTGGTTTTATTGATTTATAATTTTCAAATGCAATACTTGAACAACAGCTAACCTAACCTTACACTAGGTTATGTCTAAGAATTATAGAGGATCGGTGTGAACAGCCAGGGTTTTGGGGTAAAGAAAAGCAAAAATAGTGTTAGGCCCACTAGCAATAGGAAATGTAATGTGCAGCTTCAGAGCAACAGTTGAAAAAATAATTGATTGCATGCATATAATCACTGACGATCACAAGGAGAGGAGTGTGATAGAAAGTATGAAAAGGTTGCTGGGATGATCACAGGTTGCACTTAAGCTAACCTAACCACACCTAGGACACAGTATTCTACCTCAACTGAGGCGGGGTTCTGTCGGCGGCCTTGGTTCTGTCCACTTGGACACCTTTTATCCTTTGCCAAAAAAAGTGTTCCTGCCAGTTGTACGTTTATAGGGACAAGTCCTAAACTAGCCCTCCCTAACCTAACGTAGGGCACACCATCCTTCCAAGGAACGGAGTGGACCTTTAACACGACCTTGTAGCCTTATCTAAAATATGTGGCGCTTACACTTAAGGGACACATCTCTTGCTTGAAACTTTGTCATAGTGAATATAAATCTCGCTAAATAACTAACATCATGATTCCTCCGTTTATACATGAGACTGCTTTATAACCATCAAGTAGTATTATGTGAGCTTTTGTCTTTCACAGTATTCAGGAAATGATTGACTGTCAAATGTGTTTAGTCATTATGGGGAAACGGTGGAAGGCCTTCCAGCAGCCTAATGGAGCTGTAGTTCTTAGAAGTTCCTATCCTGAATAGCCTAATTATCAGTAGCGTGTAATGTTTAACAAAGACCACCGCACAACAGTGTATGTTTATGCTTCGTGCAGAAAAAGTACTTTGCATATCCAGAAACCAGCGAAAAACTGTCGGTCTAAAATCACAATATCCACTCCTCGGAAACTGACAAAATTCTACCTTCTGGGAAAAGGCGTTTTTATGTTTACCAGTGGAAAAACAGGGTGAAGAGTAACCACTGGAAGGACCTCTTATCAGTAAGTATATGAAAATGTAGCAGTGTTTTAAAAAGTACGCATTCAAGAGTGGTGAAAAAAATTTGTCCAAATTTGGAGGCGTTCTTATGTTGCATTCACATACACACGTGTATTATATATATATATATATATATATATATATATATATATATATATATATATATATATATATATATATATATGTGTGTGTGTGTGTGTGTGTGTGTGTGTGTGTGCGTATGTATATATATATATATATATATATATATATATATATATATATATATATATATATATATATATATATATATATATATATATATATATATATATATATATATATATCAGTTTGATTAATACTCATGAGAACGCCTCCAGATCGATTTGTACCAATTTTTTTTTTTTCACCCAGAACACTTTCTTTAAGATACACCTCTGTTACAGATATCTGTCAAAAAAATAACAGAGGGAAGTTCAGTATTAAACGTTCACGTTGATTCAAGCATCTTCAGGGCATGAATATGACAGTGTGAAAAACAGTCGAAAAGTAAAAACAAGAAAATCAACAAGTCATTAATTGTCAGAGGTATTACGGAAAGAGATAATCCGGACAATCCTTAATAGCTTTTGACAGTTAATCATCTGGCGGTTCTTTTTAATTTTATCTACTCTTGACCGTTCTAAAATGTCATTTGGGCCTCGATAAACGAGGAGCCCTTGGTACTGAGCTCCTGCAGATTATTTTTCTGCGGTTTTTGCTTACACAAATATCACGTGCATCTTAAATGATTTTTGAGTATATATATAGTATATATATATATATATATATATATATATATATATATATATATATATATATATATATATATATATATATATATATGTGTGTGTGTGTGTATGTGTATGTGTGTGTGTACGTTGTCAAAAATGGCATTATGGTATAAGTCCAAGTGGATTCATTGCTTGTAGACTAATTATTATAAAGTAAATATAAACACATGTTTACACAGTTTTATAGAATAGAGATGCTTGTATGTATGTATATATGCACGCAGAAAACATGTGAATACGGAGAGAGAGAGAGAGAGAGAGAGAGAGAGAGAGAGAGAGAGAGAGAGAGAGATGCGGAGGGTAAGTGTGTTAATTATAATTACATGCCTTCATACTCATCATACAAGGAAACACTCCAGTCAGGAATACCTGGAGAGAGAGAGAGAGAGAGAGAGAGAGAGAGAGAGAGAGAGAGAGAGAGAGAGAACCCACCTGTCCAATTATGGGAGGAAAACTCATGTCACCATGAAGGAAGTCTCACTCATTATTTTTAAGAGTTCTGGATTGACTATTAGAAAGCACGTGACCGTAATTAAAAAAAAAAAGAATTGCGAGGGCAAATGTCGACTCTTTCCTGGGCTGGACGTAAGGGCGATGTTGTCCTTCGCTAGCTGATGGTTTTCGAACAAAAGGGAGATGTTGGTTCGGCCTGTTTTCGCCACAAAACGTGTTTTCTAATTAGCAGAACATAAGGAAGCGGGGAGAGAGATTCGTATAATCTCATATATACACTGTCTTTAAAGCGTACCTTGTCACAGTTTATAAATATCTTTATATATTATATATATAAAGATATATATAATATATATGTATGTATATATTATATATATAGATATATATATATATATATATGTATATATATATATATATATATATATATATATATATATATATATATATATATATATATATATAAATATGTTTGTGTGTGTACATATGCCTTTATAGAAGGTACTACCATTTTGATTTTCAGCAAATTTATTAGATTATTTTTTTAGGATGTTAATCCCATGGAATTTTCCGCCCAGTTTGTGACTCCCCAAGGTCTATCACCTACCAGCTGCATCGGATTTTGCGTAGGCTTAGTTATCCACAGATTGATGTCCGTGCGCGTGCGCTCGCTCATGCATGTTTTCAGTGATTTGGGAATTTAGAGTGAGTTTTGACTGTCTCCTGCATTTACTCAAAAACTTCAATGACATTCGAGAAATTCACGAGATTCACGGACTGAATTAACTGAGTGAAACGCTACTGTAATTTCCAAGGTGTGACAATATCATCCTGATGCCCTATTAACATAATGAACCAAGAAGGGCTGATAAACAGTTCACTTGCTGTGAAGCCCTGTTGATACAGCACTGTGGCCGATTAGGATTAATTGATGTTAATAAATAACCCTTGAGCGTTTTTCACTTATCTTTATATCTGAATTCGTGTTTGTAGTTTTCGGGGATGTCATTCTGTAATGTGAGTCCCTTGGGGCATGGTTTTTTACTGCTTGTTTCCTCTTCCCAAAACAGGGAGGTAAGTCCCCTTTGGGGCTAGATTACGCCCACATAGTCTTTTTACTGGATGCCTGTTTCCTCACGCCACCATCGCTGAATCGAAAGCTGTAAATACCGTTCCTGTAGAGCTAATAACGATCAAATTGTCTGGTTTTTGCATTTTACCGTCCCCATGAGGAGGTTTTTTAGGTGTTAATTGAAATATTTTGCCTGAAGCTACCTAGTTCATGGAGTTATAATGTTGTTTGAAATTCTAAAAAAAAAAAAATACTACCACTAGTAGATTCAGCCAGCCTTGTGCTGGCACGGGCTCTTGCTCTTCGGCAGCCCGTAAAAAAATAAAAAGGTAACGATAATCTTCATTCATGTGACCGACCTACGGGCTGCCTCTACTCTGATCCATTGCCACCATAGCACCCGGCACCTCCAAATCACTGCATAGGATCCTAGTCATGTACTATCCATTTCAGGGACCGCGAGTCATCGTTTTTCTCAAATATCTTTCAAGCTAATTATTTGATCGAAATGGTACTTTGACGCTACAAGACACCTCCCGCTAATTTTTGGTAACATAGCGCATTGTCAAATGGTGTTAGTTAAGGCGTTTACTCTTGACTTTTAAAGGCAAAGTCGCATGAGTCAGCCCGACTGTTCTACGCAATCGAACATCCGCTGTCCCCCATAGACAGGAAAGGGGGGGCGGAGATGGGGAGGCCAGGAAAGTGAGTTGAGGGAGGGGTGAGGAGGGGAAGGGAGAGGGAGGGACGGGATGGGGATAAAGGACGTTTGCAAGCATAGTTTGGCGATGCTTGGCAACACCGTATAAGTCTAGAGTAAACGCCTTAGCTAAAACCATTTGACAATGCACTATATTGCCAAAATTAGCGGGAGGTGTCTTGTACACTGTGTCAAAGTACCATTTCGATCAAATCATTAGTTTGAAAGATATTTGAGAAAAACGATGACTCGCGGTCCCTGAAATGGATGGTAGAGGTGTGCAGTGCACAGTGGGTTTAACCGCTAAATCCGCCCTGAAAAGAAAACCTCTTTACCCTTTGATTATGGGAGGAAATGGGCGTACCATTTTAGGACAGGTCTCCCTAAATTTTGTAGAAGTACCCCTCAGCAACAGCAGTGGGAGAAATTTCCCTAATGTTACTAATGACTGAAATTTGAATTGACCTCCTAATCACCTTCCTTCTTCCTCTTGCTTTCACTCTCTCTCGCTCATTCACTCTGTTGGGTTTTCGTACCTTATTATGACCCATTGTCACTCACACTAAATTCCTAAGGTTCGTAGCGAGTTTTTAAACAAAATTTTTTGGTGAGGTAGATTCCCCTTATTCCTTTATTCATTTCCTTTCTCCCCGTTAATCTTGCATCTATTTCATATTCTCTTACTCCTCACACTCTTCCATGGTTTACGTCCTCCCTTTTTCATCATTATCTTATATTTCGTTTTCCCGTCATCTTCCCTTCCTTCTCTTATAATCTCTTCCCATCTCCTCCTCATTCTTCCCATTCACGATTCCCTTCCTCTGTTTCCTCCATTTCTCCACATCATTCTCTCCTCCTTCATCCAGCCCGTGGTTCATTACCTTCTTCTTCCTCCTTCTCCTCCTCTCCTTTCTTCTTCATCTTCTCCTTCTTCCTTTTCATCTACCTCTTCCTCACCTTCCTCCTTATATCCCCATGTTCCTCGTCCTCCTCCTCATCCCCAGAATATTTGCCTCCTTAACATAAATTCTTCATCCACCCCGTGTTTCATTACCTTCTTCCTCCTCCTCCCCTTTCTTCGTCTTCATCTTCTCCTTCTTCCTCCTCATCTCCCTCTTCCTCACCTTCCTCCTTATATCCCGATGTTCCTCGTCCTCCTCCTCATCCCCAGAATATTTGCCTCCTTAACATTAATGTCCATAGAACCTCAGATGACTGAGTGCTGTGGAGAGCAATTAGCATAATTGTTCTCTCGCAAATGACTCGATCCGGTTGAGCTTCTGTTCGTAAATAAAGGTGATAATTAATTTAGCATAATGATGACTTCTCAGTTTTTCTCTCCCCTTCCGTGGATTGCTTTTGGTGTGCGAAAGTTTCTGTACCGGTTCAGGTATGTAGTTTGTACATGTATTTTGTTGAATTGGTTATCTTTTGTTATTTACCTTTTGTCTGTTTTTCTTCTGGTAGTTACCTTTTGTCTGCTTCCATTTTTTAGGTTTCTGTAAAAGAAAACTATTGTGCCGGCTTTGCCTGTTCGTCCGCACTTTTCTCTGTCCGCACTTTTTCTGTCCGTCCTCAGACCTTAAAAACTACTGAGGCTAGAGGGCTGCAAATTTGTATGTTGATCATCCACCCTCCAATCATCAGTCTTACCAAAGTGCAGCCCTCTGTCCTCAGTAGTTTTTATTTTATGTAAGGTTAAAGTTAGCCATAATCGTCCTCTGGCAACGATACGGGACATGCCACCACCGGGCCGTGGTTAAAGTTTCATGGGCCGCGGCTCATACAACATTATACCGAGACCACCGAAAGATAGATCTGTTTTCGTTAGCCTTGATTATACGATGTACAGGAAACTCGGTTGCGCCGAAGAAACTTTGGCGCACATTTTACTTGTTTCTTTCTGACTTTTATTGTAAATTTGTTGGTAGAGAATGGCAAAGGGATATAGGTTGATCAGTTAGTCATAGATCTGGAGTTGCATCTTCCAACGTTAGAGAATGACGACCAATGGTGTAGATAGGAAATCTGTGCATGAAAGCTCCGAGGAAAGAACATTATTGATATTCCTAGAATAAGCGCAAGATATGGGTCTGCAAGAGAAATGAAAGTTTTTCCCACTAAAGAAAGATATTTAAGGATTTCTCGAGTCCTGCTGAAAGAATGACCACACTCCATTATGATTACAAAGTAGGAATCTATTCCTGTTCATGGAATCGTTAAGTGTAAAGGTCCAACAACTTTTAGTTCTGTCAGAATGTCGCCCGTTTCGGTTACTTTAAACTTCAAAACTGACAAAAAATAAACTTCAAAACTGACAAAAATTTTTTAGGAACTTGGGTGTATTTTTTTACGGATGTGGCACGAGTTTTTTTTTTTTTCCTACCGCGTCTTTGTTGGCTGGACATCGTCTGGGGGTCCACACTAGACTTGCCTGCTTCACACCTTACTCTAAGACTGATTTAATCTAGACCAAACGCTAGCATTAACGACCTTGTCTGAAATTGTTGGTTAAATTCTTTTGGGATGCTCTATCTTTTATGTCCCTCCTCGCTGGTTATAAACCAAAGGCCATTCTTCTGATTAATAACAAACCCCACCCCACCCCCAACTCCTTATCCCCACCCCCCAATCCACCACAACCATCCTGCTAACATCTTATATAGATCTTCCCTGCCCTCGCCTCAAGGTGACCGCCAGATCTCTCTTCATTGGTTGCCATTTCGGCTTTATCCCTTTGGCATCCAAGACAGAGTTTTCCTATGTCCCGGTCTCACACTGGCACCCCTGACAGAATAGAAATATTGATGATATGGCCGAAATATTTGTGAAGAGACACTACTATTTGTGATTATGACAATTCAGGTGATTACGATAATTATAGATGGTTGCGTAATGATACGAGTACATCTTTATGAGATGACGCAAAATGTTTATAATATGACACGACTGTGGGTCGTGTACTCATGGCATTGTACGACTCTTGTTATCTTTGAATGAGTATTTATGAGATGCCAAAAATATCGGTGAATTGGTGGGAATATTGACAACATTGCATGGGAATTTATCACATAAGAATTTTTGTAACATGATACGAGTAATTGATGACGTAGCACGAATTTCTATATGTATTACGAGTATTTATGATGTGGTGCGAATTTCTATAACATGCTACGAGTATTTGTGACGTGGCACGGATTTCTATAACAAACTACGAGTATTTATGACATGGTAAGAATTTCTATAACATGCCACGAGTATTTGTGACGCGGCACGGATTTCTATAACATGCTACGAGTATTTATGACGTGAGGCGAGTGCTTATGACATGGTAATACCGAGTGACGTAAATCCAATGACAAGCATGGCTGGGCAGGCTCCCAGCTGCCCTGCGGTGATCGAGAATGTGACACAATTTTGGGCTTCGCCAATCACTCCCATTTGGGGCTCGTTCAGTGTCTCTTTGATCGCGTAATTGGCCGGCTGGGGAAGCTGCCACCGTGTATGGGATAGCTATTTTTCAGGCTGCGTTCGTTTCGCCTTTCATGGGCTTGCTTTTGTTTTTCCGTTTTATTTATTTTTTTTTTTTTCGGAAGCGGGATTGTGTCGTGATGCGAATAGCGGCTTTGTTTTGGGACGTTAGAGGCCATGACGGTGTTCCTGGAATGGCTGACATTATTTGTTGATCTGGGGATTGCAGCTTCACTTCTTGGCGCTCTGTCGTTGCTTTTTTTTTTGTTTTTGTTTTTTATTGTATTTGAATGGCTTCCTGTTCCTTAGGTTTCTCAATTTGCTTGGTGCTCTTTTGTTGCTTTTACTGGTTCTGTTGTGGAACTTGTGTTCCGTGACTATAAATTAATAACGTGAACCTTAAATGGTATAACAGTATTAAATTCGTATTGTTTATCTGTAATTTTCTGATAGTCTTACTTCTCTTTTATTTAGTTTATTCACACCATAACCAAAGTCTTTTATCTATACTTATATTATAAATATTTTTTTTTGTCAGAGGTGAATTAGTTACTTTTGGCTTCAGTCTTGATTAAATTCAAAATTACTAGATCGTGGGACTAAAATTTCAAATTTATATGAAGATTATGGGCATAGGGAAACAGAATGAAGACAAGAATACCGACGTTAATTTGACGACTGCTTGAAATCCACATATGGATTTTTCCTTATTGGTACGCATCTGTGCGTATATGTATATATGTGTATATATACATACATATATATGTATTCATATATATGTATATATGTAAATATATATATATATATATATATATATATATATATATATATATATATGTATATATATATATATATATATATATATAAATATATATATATTATATATTATATATATATGTGTATATATATATATATATATATATATATATATATATATATATATATATATGATTATTATCACTTTTGTACGTGATTCATTTATCACACATAACCACAGGTGAAAAAATAAGACACAGGGTGTAGGTCTGACCGGTTTCGACTTTATTTCAAGCCATTGACGAATTGGAAATAAAGTCGAAACCGGTCAGACCTACACCCTGTTTCTTATTTTTCACCTGTGGTAATGTGTGATATATATATATATATATATATATATATATATATATATATATATATATATATATATATATAGGCTATATACATACATTAGTGTGTGTGTATAAGAAGACATCCGAAGGCTGTTAATGAATCAAAGTTTTAACACTTGTTTTCACATCATCTTCTCATAAAAATACACCATACACTTGATCCCTGTTATTGTTATTATTATTATTATTATTATTATTATTATTATTATTATTATTATTAAAACACGAATCACAAAAACGTACCAGTTACAATATCCCAGATAAATCTCATCCGGATATTCACGCGAAGCAGCCAACAGTCAAATTGGATTTTCATTCCAGTGAACGAAATGACCTCTTCGGGAGGGTCAGCGACCCCTCTCTCAAGTCCCTGTGCCGGAAGTCCCGCCATTTTCCTTCTTCTGTGAACAGTCTCCCCTCCCCCCCAATCAATGAATCAATCAATGGTGCTATGAATAAAAGATGAATTTTGCCGAAATTCAATTTAAGGGTTCGCCTAGCAGGACAATAAACAAGAGCTAACAGCAGCGACAGCCTTGATACGTTGCTGAAAATCTAAAGCAATTTTTAACGTTTTTTTTTAAATGCTTTAAATTGTACCGGGCGTTTGACCCAAAAGAAATGGGGTTATGAATTTCCTTGCTAATGAAAGGGATTATTATTATTATTATTATTATTATTATTATTATTATTATTATTATTATTATTATTATTATTATGGACATTCATCTATTTTGTTGTTAATTCTTACTCTCCTTAGAGGGGTTATGCCATCAGTGCACCTCACGCGGTGCACTGCAGGCATTACTTGAGGTTTTTTGCAGCATCCCTTCGGCTCCTAGCTGCAACTCCCGTAATTTATTTTACTGTACCTCCTTTCATATTATCTCTCTTCTTCCGTCTTACTTTCCACCCTCTCCTAACAGTTGTTTCATAGTGCAACTGCGAGGTTTTCCTCCTGTTACACCTTTCAAACCTCCTTTACTCTCAATTTCTTTTTCAGCGCTGAGTGACCTCATAGGCATTAGAGCTTGACCATTGGCATAATTTTTATATTCCAATTCCAGTTCCAACTCTTAATCCGTACTGAAATGGGTTTTACTGGAGAAAGTTTTTAGTATTCATTTTTATTTACCTCCGCCTTTCAGGTGTTTAAAATCCAGATTACGTGATTTTTATGAGAGAGAGAGAGAGAGAGAGAGAGAGAGAGAGAGAGAGAGAGAGAGAGAGAGGACAAAGAACAGTGTTTTTTTTTTTTCTTAGAAAGCTTGAGGGAGTAAAAAGAAGATAAAGACTGAACATATAACAGCAGCTTTTTTTTCTGAAACCTGCGAGAAAAGGAGAGAGATTGAAAGAACCGTTAACAACACGTCTTTAGTAGAGAGAGAGAGAGAGAGAGAGAGAGAGAGAGAGAGAGAGAGAGAAAGAGAGAGGTTTTCATCCTAAGGAGTAAACATCCCAGCAAACCTTAATGCAAAAGGTAGGATTTGAGGGCCAAAGGCGTAATGCCTCTCATACGCTTTTCCAGTAACTCCTGGGCGCTCTGAAACGCAGTTTATCGATCGGACCTAGGTGGAGTCAAAAACCCTCTCTCTCTCTCTCTCTCTCTCTCTCTCTCTCTCTCTCTCTCTCTCTCTCTCTTGCTTTTACTTTTCCTTTTAACCCGAACAATGGAAAAAAGTCTCCATTGAGAGCAACCATTTAGGTCCCGAATGTGATTTTCTTTGTGAGAACATAAAAAAAGGCCTTTTCTTCCGTTCATTCTTCATTTCCGAATAATTACCCGCTCGTATACAACTGTCGACTTAATTCATGGGATTCATGATATTGAGTTAGATTGTAGCACACGCGCGCGAGTACACACTTACGCACCCACTCACACACACACACACACACACACACGCGTAAAGATGCCAAGAATAGAATTTCCCGCAGAATGAAACAAAAGAATCGAAACAGAGTATGAGAGTGAGTACAAATAAAATTCAGTAAGATCCAAATAAAACCCAAGGTTACAGTTGCAACTGTAGCAACCCGGTTTACCAATGCAATGCAAGTTCCGAGTATCGTGGATTTAAATACAAAGAATGAGGAGGACGTACCAAAATTCTGATTATCGTTATAGGGGAGAAAACAGAAAACTTCTGCATCTGAATAGTGTAATCAGTAACTACCCGAAAACATGATTTAGTATTGTATTTCATTTGCATTGCAATTTTGCGTCCTTATCAAGAAGAGTAGTTCATAATCGAGAAAATCATTTCTAAATCGGGCTCGTCCTGATCAGGTGGATGACGTAAAGAATAATACTGATTTGGTCATTACATTCGTAATGATATATAGTATTAAAATCTGAATGAATGTGTGGTTTATAGCTATCTAAACTATATTATGACTAATATTTTAACATCATGTAAACATATAGCAAACTAACGCATAGCTCTATGATAGATTATTTTGTATTTCTATTTTCTGTCCCTGTGAAGGCATATATAGATGATACATGTATATATACATATTTATGTATATATGTGTATGTGTATATATATATGCATATATATATATACGTATGTATATGCACACATATATATACATATGTGTATATATATATAATATATATATATATATATATATATATATGTGTGTGTGTGTGTGTGTGTGTGTGTGTGTGTGTGTGTGTGTGTGTAATTTCGGAAGTTTCATAAGAGAGGCGGTGAGTGCTGAGTAGATAGAGTAAATGGGGTGTTTATAAGGAAGAATCTTCATATTCATGAAGCGAGAAATTTTGTGTTGTCGGGTTCAACGTGTTGTTGATGCACCTGCTGTGTATGCGTATGAGACTGCTAATGGTGAGGAAGCTTTCTGGACAGAGATTCATCCATGTTTCAGTAGTTACAGAATGAAGGTTGCAGTGATCGTTGAACTATTTTGTCCTGAGTCGCCCCCTGTTGTTGAAAATTTCTTAATACTCCTAAGCACAAAAGAGCTATTAGCGTGATGTATATGAAAGTATGCAAGGTGTAGTAGAGCTATGTAGAGCTACATTCTACACCATAATTTGACACAAATTTAATGAGCAGAAAAAATATATATTGTATATATATATATATATATATATATATATATATATATATATATATATATATATATATATATATATATATATATGTATGTATATATATATGTATATGGATTTTTTATCACATCATTGTGACATATATTCACAAACATCGTTACAAATTTCGTTTGATATCCTATTCGCTGTACCTCGGGAATAATACCCTTCGGTATTATTTCGGAGATTGAGCGTACTGGATAATAATTTGTAGCTTATCGTTTATGAATATAAAAAATGTCACGGTGATGTGATAAAAATTCATATACATATGAATACATATACATATACATATACATGCATCCAAGATGTAGATCCACACTCCTCAGCACAGTATGGTAGTAAGGTAATACTAAAGTCTGAGATTTTAATGTCCGATCCAAGAGGTGACCACGGCTCTAGTCTTATAAATAAATTCGGAGATATAAACCATATAAGCACCAGATACCACCCCACTTGGACTCAGACCGCTCTCTGTAATGCCCACTTCATGACTCAATCTGGCACTCTCGATGCCATTTGATTAGGGCAGATTTTATGGCTCAGCTATCGGTAAACAGTTTCCGCTAATTAGAGCATCTGTATCCAAGCAGAAACAAACTGTATAGCGTGTGCGGGTTGTTTATGCATCAAAAGCTTTCTAATGGCTCAGATCACGTTTTTGGGCTGTTTGATCCTGAGATATGGAACCCGGCTAATTGTCACATTATCGCTAATGAGTGATTGATTATTGTATTGCCAGTTTTTGCATTCGTCCTCGAGGGACGTGGGCTATGCCGTGCTCTTTCAATGTCAGGCTATAGGTCGTATCTGTAAGTTGGTTTTGTTCTTGCGAAAAGTGCATAACCAAAATATGGTACATATATATATATATATATATATATATATATATATATATATATATATATATATATATATATATATATATATATATACACACACGGTATACATAGAACATAAATGAGGCGAAAAAATGAACTAAGCTATTATAATTCGACCATTATCCCAAGGCCAAGAGATACAAGGTCTGCCCAATTGGGTGGAGTCGCCTACCACCTGGGGTAACTACGTAGGCGATGACTTATCTTAGAGGTATCTGCTCATTACGGCAATTCACCTGCTGACGCAATGAGGAGGTAGACGAAGCTCCGCCTACATGAGGGATTTTGGGGGAAGCGAGCAGACCGCTTCTTTCTCTTGGCCTTGGTTTATCCTATGTTCTTTGTTTCTTTTATAGGCGTTTTTAGTATATATATATATATATATATATATATATATATATATATATATATATATATATATATATATATATATATATATATATATATACATATATATATATATATATATATATATATATATATATATATATATATATATATATATATATATATATATATATATATATATATATATATATATATATATATATATATATATATATATATATACATACATATATATATACATATATATATATATTTATATATATATAATACATGTATACTATATATAAATACAGTAGATAAACACACACACACACACGTGTTTACGCATTCTTCCGGCAAAGAAATCTGTCGTTGCTTTTATTTGTCCCTACCTACCTACTCAGGGAGCTCTCCCTAGTGACGCGGCGAGAGCTTCAAGTCTTGAGCAAATCAGCCCGGATGAAAATAATAACGGTCCGTAGGAGGTAGCGTTATTGATAACAAATAAATCGATGCGCGTTCCTCGAAAATGCAGTCTTGTCATCATTTTCCTCTAATAACAGACAGTTTCCTTTGGTCGTAAACATGTGCGGGGTAACGCAAATGACGTGATAGCAACGCGGAAAAAATTTTTTTTTTCTTTCCAGAAGTTAGATGCCGATGGCACGGGCAACCCCAAGTTTATGTTAAGCCTAGACTGGTAGAAGCTTAATAATTGATTAATGTGGAGTATACATGGCAAAAGGGGGTTTATGGGTGTTACCAAACCACACAATAAGAACCATTCAGGTGACTGCACATTATGGGATATTAAATACAGTGGGCGTCATTTCATTGAATTAATGTAATGAATACATAAAATTTATTAAAAAAAAAAAAGCTATTGGTCATACAGTTAGGTTTTTATTCGGTTAACGGAATATATTTAGAATAAGGAGTTGCTAATTGACTAAAATTTAATAGACTTAATAATAGATCATAATAGATTGGGCAACATTCCATTGAAGAATATAATTTATATATATATATATATATATATATATATATATATATATATATATATATATATATATATATATATATATATATATATATATATATATATATATATGTATGTGTGTATATATATATATATATTATTTATTTATTTATATGTACCATTTCATCTTGGTGGGGTTTCTGGTCTGAGAATGTGCTTATCCTCCGGTTATCAGAAACTCTTTGAATGTATTCACCCTTTCCTATACATATCTGTAAGAATCAGCTAAGGCACACATTTTATAATTTGACGCTTGAGCACGTCAGTCGAAAGAGTTCTTGTTGAACATACTGTAAATTTCGTATATGTTATCAATGGAGTGATTTATGATATCTTCCATATTTGATATCACAAGCGTTTTATTGAAAGTTGTTTTTATTTTATATATATATATATATATATATATATATATATATATATATATATATATATATATATATATATATATATATATATATATATATATATATATATATATATATATATATATATATATCTATAGAAATTTGTTTTCTATGTCATACAACCTCAATGCCAAACAACTTAACCCCCTTCTCTGAAAATCTTTTGTCACTCTTTTGACGTAGGAAGTAAATAATGTATCTGGAAGTTAGTCGACTTTAGTGGGTATCAGTCAGGCTAGGTTAGGGAATTACCTTCACCCTAAGACTTTGAAAACCGAAGAATTAACACCTTCTGAGGCCACCAACTCTCTCTCTCTCTCTCTCTCTCTCTCTCTCTCTCTCTCTCTCTCTCTCTCTCTCTCTCTCTCTCTCTCTCTGGAGCAAATCTGTAGAAAATATAATGAAAATAATGGAAGGAATACCAGTGAAAGTTCAAGTTATCAAAAGACATAAAGAAAATCTACAAAAATCAACACATACCATCAAAGAAAATAAGTATGGTGAAATTATTGATTTATGCAATAGGCAAACGGATGCCTAAAGCATGTAAACTATGTAGAGTGTGGTATAGCATTGTAAATCCACAAAACCTGATTAGGAAATGCTATGCTTGCCATGTTCCTACGCATCCTTCATGTGCTGAAGTAGTGCAAAATAAAAATAGGGACACAAAAATATTTTGCTCAACATGTCTAGTATGGATAGACAAGGTTATCAAATCAAGACTTAATCTACAGATTGTGGAGGATGAAGAAGAGGAAGAAGAGGAAAATAGAAGAGAAGAAAATTAGACTGAAGAGAGAGAAAAGAGTAATGAAAACAAAGAACAGGATAAGAGTATGGATGCAGAGAAACTCATAGATTCTACATATGAGGCAATACAGCAACATACATATGAAGAAATAAATTATGACATGATAAATCAAAATAAAATCCCAAAGAGGTTGTACCCAGATCTTCATACTGATGGGAAAGAACAAGAAAAAAAAAGAAAAGAAAGACACAGTATGCACCCTTTTGAAAAGAGGGAATTGCAGGTTTGGTGAAAGATGTTATTACAAACATCCCAAGATACTCGTATGTCACAATTATGAGATCTATGGCAAATGTGCAAATCTAGATGGCTATGAAGAGGAATGCAGCGATCTATATCCAAAAATATGTAGAAACTGGAAAGAAGGAAATGGATGTAGGTTTAATAAGAAATGTAGGTACATGCATCCTGTAGCCATGAAAAACCAAAATCAAAATCAAATACATATAAAAAATCAAGGTAAAAATGAAACAAATAAAGAAAGGAACAAAGATCATGTGATGAAGGCAAAAAGCAAGCCAACAACACATTACGAAATGTCAGCACCACGATGTGAGGCATCAGCACCTAGATATAGCACAAGGAACAAGCAATGTATCTATGATGCTTGGGGATGGTGCAGATATGGAGATAAATGCAGGTTTATGCACAAAATAAATAAATATGAAGCAGGAAGATCAAATATAATGGAAAAGTTGGATTTTTTAATGTACGAATTTCTGGAAATGAAAAAAGGATCAACATATCAGAACAGGAAAGAGACATGGGAAAATCCTTATTATTACCCATATTAGATAATGGAGATAATACGCAAACCATCATAGTGATGAACGCGCAGGGTTTAGTTTCAAGTAACTCAAAAAGAAAGATAGAGTTCTTAGAAACTAACCCAAAATGAAAAAATAGAAATATTGAATATAAGTGAAACCTGGTATTCCCAAGAGACTGGTAATGATGACCAGATAAAGGGTTTCCAAACTTATAGATCAGATAGAATAAATAGAAATCAAGGGGGAACCGCGATATATGGGAGAGATGCCAACCAAGGAAAAATCTGTGAGAAATATAGTAACACAGAATGTGAATTAATAGCGGTAGAATTTGAATCTGAAAAATTAGTGAACATTGTAATATACAGACCCCCTAATACTAAAGAGTTTGACATAATAATTGACAAATTGGATGAAATATGTAGAAATCACAAGGACTGGACTATACTCCTATCCAGAGACTTTAACTTTCCTTTTGTAGAATGGAAAGAACGAATAGGAGACTTTGGTTGTATCTATACATATAAAAAAGAGAGCAATAGTAGCGCAGAAGATAAGAGGCAATTTGAAAAGCTATTAGATATGCTACTAGAGCATAACATTCAGCAAATAAATCACCTGCCAACAAGAAAGGATAATATTTTAGACCTAGTATTTGTGAATGAGGTGAACTATGTTAAAGAAATAATAGTATATAACACGAGTATTTCGGACCATAATGTCATAGAACTAACAGTCCGTTCCAAAGCACATGAAAACAGAGAAAAGCAAGAGACGAAAAAATGGGAAGGATATGGAAAATACAATTTCTATAGTAAGAATATAAATTGGTCAAAAATAAATGAAGAATTAAACAAAGAATGGGAAAACATATTTGTAAGTGATAATATACAGGTAAATACCGATATATTATATAAAATATTAGAGGAAATAGTGGAAAAATATATACCGAAGAAAGAAAGTAAACATCAGTCACGAATTCCAAGAGACAGAAGGATCTTGTTCCAGAAAATCATAAAGTGGAAAAAAGGTCTTGCAAAAGAAAAAAAGTGCATGGAAAGTGATGGAACTAAAAAGTAAGATAGAAAATGCAGAACAGAAGATTATACAATCAAAATAAAATGAAAAATGGAACTTAGAAGAAAAGACCCTACAAAATATCAAGCAAAACCCTCAAATTTTTTACTCATATGCAAAAAAGATGAATAAAATAAGAGTAGAAATAGGCCCTCTAAGAATTGAAGGGCGATTAACGAATGAAAAAAAGGAAATATATAACATATTAGCAGACAGATATAAGAATGAATTTACACCTAGAATTGACAATGAAGATAATGATACAGAAATAAGAGATGAAAATATTGAATACTTATCGGATATAGATATTACAGAAGCCGATATTGTGCAGGCTGTTAATGAAATTAAAAATGGATCAGCAGCAGGACCAGATGGCGTACCTGCCATATTGTTAAAGAAAGTGGTTCATTCAATCGCAAAGCCACTAGCAATATTATTAAGACAGAGTATAGATACAGGCAAGATTTATGATGAGCATAAATTAGCATATATTACTCCTACTTTCAAAAGTGGTTCAAGACTAGAGGCAAGTAATTATAGGCCTGTGAGTCTGACATCTCATATTATGAAAGTTTATGAAAGGGTAATGAAAAAAAAATATAATGAAACATTTAATGAAAAATTGATTGTTCAATATAGGACAACATGGTTTTGTACCTGGAAAAAGTACACAAACCCAACTGTTAGTCCACCATGAACGCATATATAAAAATATGATAAATGAAAAGATACAGATGTGGTTTACCTAGACTTTGCAAAAGCTTTTGACAAGGTAGATCATAATATATTAGTGAAAAAATTAGAAAACATAACATTGTTGACAAAGTAGGAAGATGGATAAAAGAATTTTTGGAAAACAGATAGTGATTGCAAACGATGAGAAATCGGATGAAGCTACGGTAATATCCGGTGTACCACAAGGTACGGTGTTAGCTGCATTGCTGTTTGTGATTATGATTGCAGACATAGACAGTAATGTTAAGGACTCAGTAGTAAGAAGTTTCGCAGATGACACAAGAATAAGTAGAGAAATTGCTTGTGATGAAGATAGGAACTCGCTACAAAGAGACCTAAACAAAATATATAAATGGGCAGAGATAAATAGGATGGTATTTAACTCTGATAAATTTGAATCAATGAACTATGGTGATAAAGTAGGAATGCTATATGCATATAAAGGACCTAATAATGAAACAATCACAAACAAGGAAGCAGTTAAAGACCTTGGTGTGACGTTGAATAGGAATATGTTATGCAATGATCAAATAGCAATTCTATTGGCAAAATGCAAAGCAAAAATGGGAATGTTGTTCCGGCACTTCAAAACAAGAAAAGCTGAACACATGATTATGCTTTATAAAACGTATGTACGTAGTCCACTTGAATATTGCAATATAATATGGTACCCACACTACCAAAAGGATATTGCACAAATAGAGAGTGTACGAAGGTCATTTACAGCTAGAATAGAAGAAATTAAGGACCTTGACTACTGGGAAAGACTACAATTCTTAAATTTATATAGTCTTGAAAGGAGAAGAGAAAACTACATGGTAATCCAAGCATGGAAACAGATAGAAGGAATTACCGAAAACATCATGGAGCTAAAAATATCAAAAAGAGCAAGCAGAGGTAGATTAATAGTGCCAAAAACTATACCAGGAACACTAAGGAAAGCACACAGGACATTAATCCACCACGCACCAGCATCGATAATGCAGCGTCTATTCAATGCGCTACCAGTTCATCTGAGGAACATAACAGGAGTGAGCGTAGACGTGTTTAAGAATAAGCTCGACAAATATCTAAGATGCATCCCAGACCATCCAAGACTGGAAGATGCGTTAGCAATTCTCTGGTAGACATCAAAGGTGCCTCACACTGAGGGACCTGGGGCAACCTGGAGCAAACTGTAAGTTCTGTAAGGTAAGGTAAGGTCTCTCTCTCTCTCTCTCTCTCTCTCTCTCTCTCTCTCTCTCTCTCTCTCTCTCTCTCTCTCTCTCTATATATATATATATATATATATATATATATATATATATATATATATATATATATATTATATATATATATATATATAATATATATATTCTATACAATCCCAGTCGTTTGCATATATAGATGCCAATCCCAGTCGTTTGCAGATGCCTGCTACCTTTTTTCACCTAATCTACCTTACTCGACTTTTTTCTAATTCTATCATCATCCATCATTCTTACTCCAAGTTCATTTAAGAATCAATTATTGCCAGTCTTCCACCTGTCAAAATAACGTTCGCTGCTCCTGCAAACACTTTCAAGCATTTTCACTAATTTCTTAGGTTTCTCCTCAACACATTCCAATTGCTTCATTTTCTTATCATGAAATCCTGAAACAATATATAACATTATTTCTTTGAATTCTCGCATCACGCCATCCGTGACTATAGGAGATTAAACAGCTACCGAGACACGACATCCATTTGAATCAGGCCCACTTTTAACGATTCAACTGTTTTAACACGTTTTGCTTCCCTTATGGACACTTTTAATTGTTCTCAGAAATTGTTGTCGATATCATAAAACCTCAACGTCCCTTGCACTGCCTCTGTTAATTGCCATAAGATTTTTCTGGTCCACTGTAGACACAGTATATATTATATATATATATATATATATATATATATATATATATATATATATATATATATATATATATATATAGATGTATATATATATATACTGTATATATATATATATATATATATATGTGTGTGTGTGTGTGTTTTTATGTGTGTGTGTGTTTGTGATTGTTGTTAGGAAGAAAATCATACTCAATTAATGAGACAGTTTATAAAGTGATTGTGGTTAGGAAGAAAAACATGCACAATTAATGAAAAAGTTTATGAAGTGATTGTGGTTAGGAAGAAAAGCATGTGCAATTAATGAGAAAGTTTATAAAGTGATTGTGGTTAGGAAGAAAAACATAAGTAATTAATGAGAAAGTTTATAACGTGATTGTGGCTAGGAAGAAAAACATATGCAATTAATGAGAGATTTTATAAAATGATTGTGGTTAGGAAGATAAGCATACGCAATTAATGAGAAAGTCTATAAGGTGACTGTGGTTAGGAAGAAAAACATACGCAATTAATGAGAAAGTTTATAAAGTGACTGTGGTTAGGGAGAAAGTTCGCAATTAGTGAGAAAGTTTATAAGTGATTGTGGTTAGGAAGAAAAACATATGCAATTAGTAAGAAAGTCTATAGGCCATTGTAATTAGGAAGAAAAACATACGCAATTAGTGAGAAAGTTCATAAGTGTTTGCAGTAAAATGACAGTTGGTTGGACTGCTGGAAGAATGAAAATAGTTGATTTTTAAATGTATTGGAAGTTAAAATGACGGATGAGGATAGAATTAGATTAGGAAAAGTCATGTGAGTCAGAATAGGTGATGAAAGGCAGCAGGTGTCTGCAAAGGATTTTGATTGGAGCATATATATATATATATATATATATATATATATATATATATATATATATATATATATATATATATATATATATATATATACGCCATGGGATGGAAGACAGCAAGTCTGAACGTGGCATCCATTACTGCTATACTATTAATGTTACACTGGAAAAATATCCTGAAAGATTCAGGTTGCATTTTATAATTCCTATAGCAATCTCTTGTTATGAAAACATCTTAATGTTGAACAAGAAAATATATATAACTATGTATATATACATACATATATATATATATATATATATATATATATATATATATATATATATATATATAATGTATATTAAGATGTTTTCATAACAAGAGGTAGCTATAGGAATTGTCTAAGAAGCTCCTGTGCAGAAAAATTCAACAACATGGACTTATTCAGAGAAATTTTAGCTTCCTAACATTTCGAGAATATGCTCTTCACAAACTTATCTCTCTCCATTTTCCCACTTGTCGGAACCATCTCAAAACACTGATTTACACACACACACATATATATATGTGTGTGTGTGTGTATATTTTATATTACATATATATATATATATATTTTATATATATATATATATATATATATATATATATATATATATTATATATATATATATATATATATATATATATATATATATATATATATATATATATATATATATGTACATGTAATTAATTACATACACTACAATAAGTTAACCAAATATTTATTCTACTAGCATATATGTACATATTTTACTCTCAAGTATGGTCGAACACAACTGTTCTTTCGTACGGATCATGATTCCAGTGATAAATACGAATTGACAGAAATCCCATTAAAGTAAAAGATAACTTTGGCTCTGGCTCTGATTGGTTTATATATATATATATATAGCCTAACAATATATCTCTGATGATTGGTTTTTATATATATATGTATATATATACACTGTCTTATTCTTTGTCTTCGTTGTCACTGTCATTATGTGGAATTTCATCAATTAAGTTAGCATCTTTTGTATGTCTCTCATAGTTTCACAGGAACCCCTGTCATTGCAATAGAAATTGGAAAAAAGGGAGGTCAACGGATCCAGATGGTTGAGATATAATTCATAATTTTGTCAGTTTCTGGTTGAGATGTAATTTATAATTCTTTCAATTTCTTGTTGAGCTATAATTTATAATTCTGTCAAGTTCTTGGTGAGATATAATTCATAATTCTGTCAAATTCTTGTTGAGATATAAGTTGTAATTCTGTCGAGTTCTTGTTGAGATATAATTCATAATTCTGTCAATTGCTGGTTGAGATATAATTTATAATTCTGTCGAGTTCTTGTTGAGATATAATTCATAATTCTGTCAATTACTGGTTGAGATATAATTTATAATTCTGTCGAGTTCTTGTTGAGATATAATTCATAATTCTGTCAGTTTCTTGGTGAGATATCATTCATAATTCTGTCAATTTCTTGTCTCTCATTAAAACACAACTACTGAAGAAAGCGTTCCTCCAAAATGCATCATCTCATGCTTTGGTCGTGAGGTCACTCAGAATACATCACCATCGTTTATCATTTATTTCATTCTTATGTATATCCTCCGTCTTTCCCGACACAGAATCCTGAAGGGGAATTTCAGTGACAGTTCGCAATACAACCCTAGTCTTTTTTTTATTTTTTCCACTTACATGGATGCTCCCGTCCCATACATGTATAGAATCCTGGCGAGGTATCCAGCAGTCGCTCTTAATATGACTCTGTGGATTTTATTTTATATCGTTCATATTAAATTCCTCTTCTCGAACAGTATGGATATGAAACATGGCAATAATCTCAGTTGAATGTTCATCTTGGTGACTTGGAAACCAGACATGTTCGCCTGTCGATATCCTCCCCTTGACGGGAATTCATTTCGGTCAAGTGTTGCCAAAAGATCTTCGATTGGCTTCCAGAAGTCTCATTTAATTTTAACTTGAAATGGGGAAAGACGAGAGCTTTCTAGGAATCATCTGATGCAGAATATATTAACTATCGTTCTCTTTGGGAACTGATTAAATACTGCTGCTAGTACCATTACTATCGTAGTTGTCGTTATCATTGTTAATACTACCACCGCCACCATTATTGTTATTATTATTATTATTATTATTATTATTATTATTATTATTATTATTATTATTATTATTATTATTATTATTATTATTATTAAGAGTGACTTTTAACTTGGTTATTCTTTCTGCAGAATAAATCGCCCATTTATGACGAGAGAAGAAAAGTAAAAAAACGAAAACTGTCTTTTTTTTAGGCATATCAACAGAATTTTCCATACTTTTATAAATACGCTTAACAAGATGTCTATCCCTTTATACCGCAATGAATTTCCAGCTGTGTAAAAGTCTTAATTTTCACTTTCCCTGATGGTTCCAATTTGTAACTTCTTTAATGACCTCACTACTCGGCTCCATATTAAAATGCTTCAGTATTCAGCTTCCTAATGGCTTCAGTTTTTTGTCCCCCAATGGCTCTAATTTCAGCTCCTCTTACACCCTCCTTTTATCAACTTTCACCCTCTTCATCGACATTCACCTGTTTTCGACCCTGGATAGACAGCCATTATGAAACTCCATTTAAATAGTAGATTATTATTATTGTTGTTGTTATTCAGTAGATGAAACCTATTCATATGGAAGAAGCCCGCATGGGCCATTGATTTGAAATTCAAGCTTCCAAAGGATATGGTGTTCATTAGGAAGAAGTAAGAGGAAGTATAGGGAAATATGGAAAGAACAGATCCCACTTATTAAAAGAAAAAAAAGAAAAAAATAAATTAATAGATAAAATAGATAAAAATTTATTAAATGCTAATTGCCATTTTTCAAGAGCTTGACAGATATCCGTTACCAGATCATAGCTCCTTGTGGGCATCCGTTATCAATTCACAGTCCCATAATGGGCATTCGTCACCAATTTTCCTTCTCTGAATAGACATCCAGTGCCAATTTTCCGTCTCTTAACAGATATTCATTACTGGTTTTCGCTCTGTTATATCCGATAGCCATTACCAGTTTCAAGTCGCTTGATAGACATTCATTAACAGTTTCCATTCTGTTACCAGAGTCTTCCAATGCCAGTTTTCATTACACTGATTGACATGTTACCTATTGTCATTCCCCCTCATAAACAGCCTATACCATTCCTCATTCTGTTGATAAACGTCTGTTACCAGTTTTAGTTTTCTGTAAGAAAAAAAAAAAAGCTAATGTGACGGCTTTGTCTGTCCGTCCGCACTTTTTTCTGTTTGCTCTCAGATCTTAAAAACTACTGAGGCTAGAGGACTGCAAGTTGGTATGATGATCATCCAGTCTCCAATCATCAGACATACCAAATTGAGCCCTCTAGCTTCTGTAGTTTTTATTTTATTTAAGGTTAAAGTTAGCCACTATCGTACTTTTGATACCGCTATAGGTACCAACAACACAGGCTACCACCGGACCGTGGCTGAGTTTCATGGGCTGCGGCTAAGAGTTTTAAGGGCCGTGGCTGAGGCCACCACCGGACCGTGGCTGAGTTTCATGGGTCGCGGCTAAGAGTTTCATGGGCCGTGGCTGAAAGTTTCATACAGCATTATACGCTGTACAGAAAACTCGATTGCGCAGAAGAAACTTAGGCGCATTTTCTACTTGTTTACTTTCAAGAGCAACATCTGTTATCAAATTTGAGTCCTTCACTTGACAATCATTTACCTTCAGTCCTTCATTAAACAAAAATTCACAGTTTTCCATTCGTTAAGACGCTCGTTATCTATTTACATTTCTCTTAAGACACTATGAATTCCCAGTTTCCTGAGACACTTATCGATTTCCAGTCAACATAACATATTTTTTTTCAATCCTTCGCTAAACAAGGATGCTCAATTTTAAATCAAATTTTCCATTCCTTAAGAATCTTACGATCAGTTTGCCATTCGTTAAGACTCATTAGCAATTTTCTGTTCCTTGAGACATCGTTAAGAATTTCCAATTCCGTAAGACATTATCGACTTTCTTATTTTGAATTCCTTCACTAAATAGATATTTAACATTCTTCTTTTCATTAAGACAGTCGCGATCAATTTCCCAATTTTCCGAAAGGTTTCTCTTCTTGTCGTTCCGATTAACACATTAATCTTGCGTTCAGACAATAAGGGTATCGTGATATCCTGAATGCCTGAGGATATTGTAGTAGTAGGCCTAACTATTAGGCCTATATGCGGTGGATAAAATTGGAATATAATTGTGAAATGACGGTGATCGGAAATTCATTTCTTGAATGATCCTTTTGTGTAGGAGATATGAGATGAAATTTTAAATAAATATGTGGTCTCTCTCTCTCTCTCTCTCTCTCTCTCTCTCTCTCTCTCTCTCTCTCTCTCTCTCTCTCTCTCTCTCTCATATGTGTATATTATAATTTATATATATATATATATATATATATATATATATATATATATATAGAATAAGTCATTCGCAATTTAAAAGAGGATTTGATACTAGTAACTTATTTATGGTATAATGTTTGAAAGGTTAAAAAGGCATAAGTAAAATTAAAAACTGTCGTACTGTATACCGAGTATATATAAATATGTGTATATGTATATGTATGTATATATATATATATATATATATATATATATATATATATATATATATATATGTATATATATATATATATATATATATATATATATACATATATATATATATATATCAAACATTACCACAGGTGAAAAATAAGAGACAGGGTGTAGGTCCTGACCGGTTTCGACTTTATTTCCAAGCCATTGACGAAGGACTGATACAGAGTATTAGAGGTCACAAATATATATACTACAGGAACAGTACTGACGAACATACTCAACCGTTAGAGACTACATATCAACCCACAGGCCGGTGTCAAGGTAGGAGTGCCCTTCAAAACTCATTTGGCTAAAAATCACAATATACTCTCAGGGAACAATACTGATAAAAATACCGACCATAGGCGACAACAGATCCACACCTGACAGATGTCAGGGAGGCGGAGTTTGGAAAAGTCATAAGCACTGCTGCCCCCCGTACTGTGTTTACAAATATGATAATCTCATTTTCATACATCTCTACGACCTACCTAAAATTTAAACAATTTACAAATTTCTTTTGATATTAAGGGATCAAGTTTATACCGTATTGTCCCCTGAGAGTATATTGTGATTTTTAGTCAAATGAGTTTTGAAGGCCACTCCTACCTTGACACCGGCCTGTGGATGGATATGTAGTCTCTAACGGTTGTGTATCTTCGTCAGTACTATTCCTGTAGTAAATATATTTGTGACCTCTAATACTCTGTATCAGTCCTTCGTCAATGGCTCGGAAATAAAGTCGAAACCGGTCAGGACCTACACTCCATCTCTTATTTTTCACCTGTGGTAATGTGTGATAAATGAATCAGGTAGAAAATTGATTATAATCATATATATATATATATATATATATATATATATATATATATATATATATATATATATATATATATATATATATATATATATATATATACATATATTATATACATATATTACATGTGTGTATACATATATATGCGTGTGTGTTACATTATGTATACTCTCTCTCTCTCTCTCTCTCTCTCTCTCTCTCTCTCTCTCTCTCTCTCTCTCTCTCTCTCTCTCTCTCAATATTTGAAAGTCCAATATTAAGAGCTTATTTTTTCATAATATTGATGTTGACACTGAACGGCCAGTGCATCGTATGAAAACGTGTTCGCTTTGCACATTCCAGTTGAAATTGCCAATTGAAAAGGCTTATCACTGAAGCTCGATTGTATTGGATGGGATTTGGTGTTATTTTAGAGTTTTTTTTTTCTCTTGGACTGTCACTGTTTAGGGTAAGACTCATTGCCTAGTTTGAATTTCTCTTCTCTCACATGGTTTGTGATAAGGCCCAAAGTCTGGTGCGTCAATTTATCTTCTGTTTCAAAGTCCACGAGAAGGTCTGAAGTTTAGTCTTTCATGTTTATCTTATTTCAGTTTATAGTAAGATCGAGTTTATTTTCACTTTAATGATTTGGAGCAAGATCCCAAGTCAAGTCTGTCAGTTTATCTGAATTTATCTCCTTGGTATCGTAGGTTAAGTGAAAGGTTTACTCAGGGAGTTCACTTACTTTTCTTTGCCTTGAACTTGATGTTTAAGAATAGAAGCAGTTGCCAGGATGGTTTTGAAGTGAGAAATTGGATAAGAGTTGAGAGGAGGAAAGAGAGAAAGAGAACCACTTGAGACATGAAAGGTAAGATAATCACATCTTGTTATTATCAAGCAAAGATGCAATGCATTACTACCCTAATGCTATTCTCCTCGCATTTTAATACGATTTTATCTATTTATTCGTTGATTTTTTTTCTTTTTAGTAAGCGAGATCTCCTCTTTCTGTATTTTCCTTGACCTTATCTTACACTTCCTAATGAGCACCACATTCTTTGGGAAGTTTGAATTTCAAGTCTGTGACCCCTGTGGGCTTGTTCCATATGAATAGGGTTCATC
>NC_089786.1:11567500-11590000 GCF_040412425.1 Macrobrachium rosenbergii | reverse complement strand
TTATATAATCTTTGGGATCGTTCATATTAATTTTTATTCATTCAGATTAACGACCATGGGAAGTTTTACTTGAAGAGAGGCAGAAAGGATAAAAAGAAACCGCCTTTAGGCGTCCGTCGTAATTGCAATCAGCTATTTCCCCAAGTTATGCTAATTGGCAGTCCTGCATTAGTGGCCTTCTCTCCTGGAGTGGGTTTACTCAGCCATGTGACAAAGTAGTTTTTTCCTTTCACTTTTTCAGAATGAAGATCAATATCTGTCTTAAATATTCGTTTTGTTTCGCGTCACATACCTGTGCCTTCTTTATATTCACATTGCTTTGAAGGCTGTAAATTAAAGGTAAAAGACTCTCTCTCTCTCTCTCTCTCTCTCTCTCTCTCTCTCTCTCTCTCTCTCTCTCTCTCATTTAGATATCGATACCGTATCCGTCCCTCCATGTACTCTCTTCCTCTTGAAATATCTAACTGACATTACATTTCTCTCTCTCTCTCTCTCTCTCTCTCTCTCTCTCTCTCTCTCAAATTTGATTATCGATACCGTATCCGTCCCCACATGTGCTCTCTTTTTCATGGAATATATAACTGAAATTACATTTCTCTCTCTCTCTCTCTCTCTCTCTCTCTCTCTCTCTCTCTCTCTCTCTCTCAAATTTGATATCGATACGCATCTGTCCCTACATGTACTCTCTTTTTCATGACAAATCTAACTGAAATTACATTCCCTTTCTCTCTCTCTCTCTCTCTCTCTCTCTCTCTCTCTCTCTCTCTCTCTCTCTCTCTGAAACTTTCTTTTGAAACCTGCACTCAACTTTCCTCTTCACTCTTACCTTCATTTAAAGCTTTTGTTGAATTTTCTAGCTTATTTATTTCCTGTCCTTGTAAAATAATAATAATAATATTTTCACAATATTCTCTTCACTGTATTTCAGTTTAGTTTTCGTACGCTGTTTATGTAAAACATTGTACCCTTTTCTGATTTCATTTTCTGTCTTCATTTTTCAATTTATTCTTTTCACTGTTTCAGTTTAGTTTTCATACGATGTTTACTTAATATATTGTACCCTTTTCTGGTTTCATTTTCTGACTTCTCATCTTTCAATTTCGTTATGATTTATATTAATTGGGAATAAAAAAAAAACAAATACTTATCATTTTATTTTCCTAGTCTACATTCCCTCGAGATTGTCTGTGAAGATCTCTTGCCCTAAAACCTGACGTTCGTTCCTGTATCCTCGCTTTGATCTTGAATCTCTCCTCTCGTCGGAATACAGGGTCGCCTTTGTTGCCCTTCCTTTTGACTTCGGAGAAAGTTCGCTCGGCCACTTCTCTCAGGTGCGGCCTCCCGCCCGGGTAAATTCGCATCTGTAAGGTTGTGATGGTGGTGGTTGGTTTGTTAAGATCAAATCTGCTTTATGTTGGCACGGGCTCTTGCGTAAAGACAAAAAGTTAAGTATACCTCAGTTTAACCAGACCTCTGAGCTGATTAACAGCTCTCCTAGGGCTGGCCCGAAGGATTAGATTCATTTTGCGTGGCTAAGAACCAATTAATTACCTAGCAACGGGACCTACAGTTTATTGTGGAATCCAAACCACATTATAGCGAGAAATGAATTTCTGTCACCAGAAATAAATTCCTCTTATTCTTCATTGGCCGGTTGGAGATTCGAACTCGCTGCCAGCAGAGTGCTAGCTGAGAACGGAACCCACCCGCCCAACGAGGAACTAAGCAAGCTGCTGTAAATGCTCTCTGCACTTTATTCTGTCTGCCGGCTTTCTGTCCTGCCCTCAGATCTCAAAAACTAATGAGGCTAGAGGGCTGCAAATTGGTATGTTGATCATCCACCGTCCAATCATCAAACATACCAGATTGCAGCCCTCTAGCCTCAGTAGTTTTTATTTTATTTAAGGTTAAAGTTAGCCATTACTGTGCTTCTGGCAGCGATATAGGATAGGCAACCACCAGGTGGTGGTTAAAGTTTCATGGGCCGCGGCTCATACAGCATTATACCGAGACCACAGAAAGATATCTCTGTTTTCTGTGGCCTTGATTCTACGCTGTAGCGGCTACACAGAAAACTCGATTGCGCCGACGAAATCCGGCGCATTTTTACTTGTTTACTTTTCATCCGTGGCCCTTGGTCTCTTCGCCTCTTAGCTGTCCACCTTCTCCACCATTTTCTCACTTCATATACGAACGAATCTTTCAGACTCATCGCACGAAAACATAAACTAGAAAATTATTGAAGGTTATTCCTTACTTTACAGAATCTCCAAATTCACATTTGAATTAGGAAACATGACGCCTACCTATGTTTACCCAGAATTATGTAACCAGATTTTTTTATTTTATTCGCTTCAGCCTCTAACAAATTTTTCAATTTCTCCCGTTATAGTCTCTAGTATTCATCTTGTTTCTGCATTTCGTACTTTCTCCGTTGCATATCCATTCTGCATTTATGTATGACCACGATCTGAAATGGAAAGGCGCAATTGTGCCATTCTCGGTGTTCAATCAAAGATCCCGCGTTTGATCCCCGAGTCGGGGGAGGAAAGGAACTTTACAAACGTGTTTTCTCAAAAATGACTGTTGGACCAGCTGTAAATTAGGGAAGTTGTTGTCAGTCGAATGTTGTATTTATATATAGGCATGTGCTTAAAAAGAGCATGTTATTATTATTATTATTATTATTATTATTATTATTATTATTATTATTATTATTATTATTATTATTATTATTATGCCAGTTGTCTTTTTATTATTATGTAATAACACTCCACAGTTATACAGGAAACTGTGTTACTGTGTAAAAGACAAAAGGGGACCTCAAAGATTTTCCAACACCTGAATGGTGTTCGTCTCATCAGTGTTTACTATAAATAAAAGTTGTTAGGGATATTAGATTGTATTCGTTAGGATATTCTCTCTTTTGTTTCTTTTGTGTTTGAATGAGTTATTTTTCATCGTTACTAACACAGTTTACTTTATAATTGTAATTTTTATTACATAAAACTGTTTTCCACGGGATTGTGAATTTCCTAGCCATTATTATTATTATTATTATTTATTATTATTATTATTATTATTATTATTATTATTATTATTATTATTATTATTATTAATTCGTTGAAAGCCGCTATTATGTGTTTGGCTAGAACCCCGTCATCGTCTCTTCAGATTCTGTGTAAGAATATCTTAAATGTATATTTTAAGTATATTTTTGATGATTAACCGATTCTTTTTTGTGTGTGTGCTGTATGTGTATGTGAATTTGTATTACCCTGAGAAAGAAAGGGGATCTGAATTTGTGCTTGCCTGTTTCACAAAAAAAAAAAAAACCGTGTGGCCATAAACTAGAACCTGTCTTCAGCAAAATAAAACACGCAGAACTAAAAGAACAAGGAAAAATTTGTATGAACTTAAATGAAAACCATTATAAAATACAGATAAATAAATTGCTGATAATTAAGCCAAATGAACCGTGCAAGAGAAAAGGTAAAATGGCAGCCTCCCCTAATCATAAGAGATTCACCTTAGTTTTTTCTTTCATATTTGTTAATGTATGTGCATGCTTATTTATTTGTTCTTTTTTACTTTGTATTTTCGCTTTATCTTATATTGAAGCTTCTGTTGTTTTATTTCGTAATGATTTTATATTTTAATATTATTCAATTGTTGATTACTGATTATAATTTGTATTAGATTTTATTTCATGGGAAACTCTGCATTACAAGTTTATTGTGGCCCTGGTGGCTTGATCCATATAAACGTTTTCAGCAAAGGGATGATATTGATAATTATCATCATTATTGATAATAACAATGATCATAAGAAGAAGAAGTGAAGCAGTCACTCATGTGTACAAGGCGACAGGTACAGACCAGAACTATAAAGCCAACCGTATGTCAGACAGAGCAAGAAGGATATATGGACAGGGAGAGGAAGAGACCTGGCAGAGGATTTCAGCAGAAGGGCCTCCGAAGCCGAGGTGATGAGGATTTATGGGGAAGAAACGTCCTCGCTGAGGAGAGAGTAGGAGAGATACTCTGGTGGAGATGCTGAAATTCGTCTACGAGAAATATCAGTCTAGGATGTATACGTTAGAGAATTCGTCTTTCTCTATTCTTTGCTTTTTCATTTTCGCGTCTGGTAATTCTGTTCTATGGAGGCTTGGTTTGCAAATGAATGGTCTGTTTCGGTAATGTCATGTTATTTTTTAGTTTTCTGTAAAAGAAAAACTATTGTGCCGGCTTTCTCTGTCCGTCCGCACTTTTTCTGTCCGCCCTCTGATCTTAAAAACTACTGAGGCTAGAGGTCTGCAAATTGGTATGTTGATCATCCACCCTCCAATCATCAAACATACCAAATTGCAGCCTTCTAGCCTCAGTATTTTTATTTGATCTTAGATTTAAGTTAGCCATAATCGTGTTTCTGGCAACGATATAGGATAGGCCACCACCGGGCCGTGGTTAAAGTTTAATGGGCCGCGGCTCATACAGCATTATACCGAGACCATAAAAAAATAGATCCATTTTCTGTGGCCTTAATTATACTCTGTAGCGGCTGTACAGAAAACTATATTCCGCCGAATAAACTCCTGCGCATTTTTTACTTGTTTATATTTTAGAATGATATGATGATAGATAGTAAATGACCTGAATGAACATTTGAATCCGTCATGTAAATTTATAGTCAACAGCCAATAAAACCCTGTTATCCTTGTTCGGTTCTCCCGCGCTGGCACGTCCTGTCCATTCAGGTGCGGCTGCCTAACTGATTTGGGGTTGATTAGGCCGCATTTGGGAAACTAGTAGGTTGTTGCAGTATGATGCCAACATAAACTTCCTACTTAGCTGACACTGAACCCCATGCTGAGTTTCACAGCAGTGATGTCACCAATGTGCCTTGGTAGTGCCTGACAATCACTCCTTTAATACAGTGCCTTAACCATGTTATAAACTAGAAAATATACATCAGCAGGCTTAAAAACACAGGAATCCACATTTAGATCATGCAGTTCGGACAACTACAAATATTTCTAAGCAAAACATCAACTTCGGGTGGTTATTTTGGCGGCCATCTTGAAAAATGGCCGCCATTTTGGATTTTCAATTGGCCAATCGGGCAGATTTGATTAGTATCCCTTGGAGAACAATTGTGCCAAATTTGATGCTTGTATCATCATTTGCAAGATTCTTCAAAAAAATTACTCTTATCTGCCCCACTAGCTGTGCTGCTGTGGACACCGGAAGGTTAGGAAGACCCAGGATTACGAGAAGGGAGGCTGGAGATGAGTGGAGGTTTGAGGATGTAAAAACATTGGATGTACATGCGTGGCGGATTTTCAAAGCGACCCTTTGCAGTGTATGGCAGTAGAGGCGATATTGATGAATAAACACGACAGTATTCTCTAAAGCAAACTCATATTTCTTTACGAGTAAAAAAATAAAGGGTCTTTGCTTCCTCCGGAGTTAAAACTCTTACTACTACCTTTGTCCAACCCTTCATATCCTTTTATTTTCTCTTTTCCGTCAGGCCTAGACAGAACAATGTCACTGAGTTAAATTTTCGTCAAGAATATTATATATATATAATGTATATATATATATGTGTGTGTGATGCACAGTATGTATGTATGTATGTATGTATGTATGTATTAATCCACATATAACTTTACCCAGGAATAATTTGCACACCGGAAGGAGTTATACAGTGTATGATAACTTCATCTAACCTGACGACGATTCGAACCTGTGTCTTATTGGGTTGATTGTGGATGACATACCAGTCCAACAAGGCATAGGTGCGAATCGTGGTCAAGGTAGATACATGCTCTTATCACGTATAATTCCCTTAGGGAAATTTATTCCAAGGTAAAGTAAATTCGATATTAATGGGTTATATATATGTGTATATATATATATATATATATATATATATATATATATATATATATATATATATACATATGTACATATATATATATATATATATATATATATATATAGAGAGAGAGAGAGAGAGAGAGAGAGAGAGAGAGAGAGAGAGAGAGAGAGAGAGAGAGAGAGAATATAAAGCTTGAAGGTTGGAGCATCTGGAATAGACTCAGGGAAATCGCTTACAAAGAATAAAACCATTAAAATATACAATTGAAAACAATCATAAAAGCGTTAAAATGTTGACCAATGGCAAAGGATTTCACGGAGTCTATTCGCAATTTTTATATTTTTCATCGTTTACAGCCCCGATGATGATGCAGTTAATACAGTTACTGGTTGTAATAGGAAATATCTCTCTCTCTCTCTCTCTCTCTCTCTCTCTCTCTCTCTCTCTCTCTCTCTCTCTCTCTCTCTGTAATCCTTCTACCTAATTATCCTCCTTCCTGTACTTAATTAGCAGCGAATATTACGTGATGCGAGAATCACAGTGAATAGGACATCACTCGGAGATAAGAGTTGGACAGGGGAAGGGATTGCTGAAGCCCCCGGGGCGTTGGGTAATGGTTGGGAGGTAAGACTTTTAGAAGATGAGGATGAGAGGCCTCATTGAGGTGCTTGAAAGTTATCCCTTTCAAGGTGACTTAATTTGATGCCTCAGCACCTTCAAACGTCGTCACAGAACTCGGCGCCTTCAAACGTCGTCACAGAACTCGGCGCCTTCAGACGGCGTCACAGGAACTCGGCGCCTTCAGACGTCGACACAGGAACTCGGTGCCTTAAGACGTCGTCACAGAATTCGGCGCCTTCAGACGTCGTCACAGAATTCGGCGCCTTCAGACGGCGTCACAGGAACTCGGCGGCCTCAGACGGCGTCACCGGAACTCGGTGCCTTCAGATGTTGTCACAGGAACTCTGCGCCTTCCCACGTCGTCACAGCGTCACAGGAACTCGGCGCCTTCAGACGTCGTCACAGGAACTCGGCGCCTTCAAACGTTGTAACAGGAGCTCAGCACCTTCAGGCGTTGTCACAGGAACTCTGCGCCTTCAAACGTTGTCACAGGAGCTCAGCACCTTCAGACGTTGTCACAGGAACTCTGCGCCTTCAGACGGCGTCACAGGAACTCTGCGCCTTCAGACGTTGTCACAGGAAAACGTTTCCTGACATCTTTTTCGAGCGTCTTGTCGGAAAATGTAGCACCAGTCGCCTTTATACCGGTATACCGAGGGTAATTTTGGGGTCGTGTTTTTTTCCGAGTGATATCACACGTGTACGATTGTGAATGACCTCGATTTAGCAATTGAAGTGAAAAATATATCGGTTGCTCGAACAATGTATTGAACGTTTTTCCGCGAATATTTTTGCAAATCTGAGTATCATTGTGCGTCTAGGTTTTTGTGCGTGTATGGGTGTGTACTTTGTGCCACATTTATTGGCTCAGAAACCAGCTGTCATGATCTTCAATGAAATAATTTTTTTTAATATTTACTTGTTGTAATGTTCTGTATTCTGAGAACTGCACACACACTCTCACTGTATATTTGTTAATGTTCATTTGCGTTATATCGCTTTTTTATAATGTAAGGTTGTGGTATTTTAATTATCATAAAAGTTAAACAAACGTGATTGCTAAACATCAAAGACTCTTTATGTTACAATGAAGACAAACTTTTTTTTTTAACCGTGAACTCTTTTTCTTTATTATATGTAGGTGCTGCAGCGTTCATCGCTTTGAGAGGCAGTAAGAATGTCCCTTTATCACTTCACCCAGGATTTGGTGAGTCAGAATTTGGTTTCCTACAGAATCAATGCCTTTATTGACAGCTATTTCTTCGTGCATTAGCCTCGTGGTAAGTGTTAAGCATTGCAGTCCTTCAAGATTCTTCCTTTCCCGCATATACTGCTTCTCAAAATGGTCTGTTGGGTAATGATTAGACAGTTCTGTGTCACAATACGAAATTGTACAGATACCTCTTTAGACATTGCTCTCGTAGGTAGCTAGAATGTATTTTGCCACGAATATCGTGCAGTTGGTATGTTTCAGATATTTCACACCTATACTTACTCGTCTTCAGCAGATAGTGCTTTGAACATTGTTTTCATCAGTAGATGTATGAGTATTTGACCGTTTCACAGGCCCTGGAATTTTCCAGACTTCCCAATTATTTCTGACCAAAACTCTTTGGACATTGCTATTGTTGGTAACTAGCCATAGTTCTGGCACGGAGTCACCAGCCGTTGACTCTCAAGTTCCACCTCCCACTGACTTGGTTTAAGACGTGGAACTCGGGGATCTAATGATTCGCTATGCTTTTCATGCCTTTTCATTTTAGAATTTGTAATTTTTTCTGCGTGTTTATTTTACTTTCGTCAACAATCATTCAATCTCCGTTTATTCTATTTTACTTTTATGTTTACAGTCCCCGGTTTTATTGTTTTGTTTATTTTTGCCGTTACAGCTCTACACACACACACACACACACACACACACACACACACACACACACACATACACACATATATATATATATATATATATATATATATATATATATATATATATATATAATCTTTTATAATTGTAGCCTTTACTGCTCTCGAGTTGTATTTAGATTATTCTACTCAGGTCAGTTTCCCTAACGTGTATATAAAATTTATCCCATATGAAGTTAGACCCTTCTAGACCCAGCAGTCTGAACGTAGTTAAATTTCACAAATCGAAAGCTCAAAAAGTTCTACAAAACCTATTAAAGTGTGGACCAAAGTGTGTGAATCTCGTTATATTTTACAAATAGAGACCTAAAATTGTCCATAAATTGTCCAAACAGATAGAAGTTTTTTGAAAGAAACTGCTACACCGTAAATTCCCAATTACCTGAATTTCAGTCTAATTATGTTCGAACTCTAACTTATTCCGACAGCAAAACCTCAGAGACAAAAGTCATTAAACTTTCCTGGGAAGTCGAGGGTTTGCTGCTCTTAAGAAAATCGCAGCTGGAGGAAGTCGCCCCAAACTTCGACTTTTCAGCCCGTGTCGTCTTCCTCCACGTTACCCATAGGAGCTGTATTTTGTTTCACTCCAGTCTTTTGCTGCTGTTTTTCTCATTTTATCTCGCCTGGCTTCATCATCAGCTGGCATCCGTTGTCTTTCATCCGTCGGATGTGGGCGTCGTTTTCCGCCTTTCATCCGCAGACCGTCGTCCTCCGTACGTTCTTCGTCCGTTATCATTTCACATTTGTTCCCTGCTATTCAGGATCACTAAACCAGCTGAAACCAAACTTAGCAAGAATTGTATGCACTAGATCCTTATCAAGGGTTGCTCATTATTGCAGTCTACAAACATGGTTGCTATGGCCCATTCCTCATTATCATAGCTAAACCTTTTAATTATTTGTGTCAACGCTGCCTTCACGGTCAAGTCCCATCCCTTAGCCTTCCTTTTCCGTTTCGTGTTTCTTCTGGCATGACTTACAAAAGGGCATTTGGTCATCTATTGGCTCTTGCACTGGAAAAAATTCCTTAGGTGAGTGACGCAGGTTCCAGGGACCCGGAGCCAGTGTCTTTGTTGAAAATGAGGTATACAGGAAGTAAGAAGTAAGTAAGTATACCTTAGTTTAACCAGACCACTGAGCTGATTAACAGCTCTCCTAGGGCTGGCCCGAAGGATTAGACTTATTTTACGTGGCTAAGAACCAGTTGGTTACCTAGCAACGGGACCTACAGCTTATTGTGGAATCCGAACCACATTATACCGAGAAATGAATTTCTATCACCAGAAATAAATTCCTCTAATTCTTCATTGGCCGGCCGGAGATTCGAACGCGGGCCTAGGAGAGTGCTAGCCGAGTACGATATCGACCCACCCGATGAGGTATACAGGAAGTAAGAATCTATAGGAGGAAAGGTTAGTTTGGAAAGCTGAGATATTATTTGTTTTTGGGTAATGTTTCAGACATTGTGGTTCTAAATGTCAAGTCGGTTGAAAGACGTATGTTATTAGAATGGCGTCACGACAACTGTGGTCATCAGTGTAATGGTCATTGGAATTTAACTGAGTAATGGTTGAAGATGGTAAAGTGTTTCACTTTCATTATCGATGCCTGACAACTTTTATTTGTGTATTTTGTTTTGCTTATGTTGAATGCCAACACATGGCTTATTTTTTGGGGGGAGGGGGATTTCCTTTTTCAGTAACCTTTTTTTTATATTTATAACTAGTCAGTTTTGATAATCACTTTACTTATTTTCCGTGCGCCTCTTACTTTTCGAAGATTATCGCCCTCAGACGAAAAAATTAGTAGAATGAAGATATGATAAACTCAAGCGTAAAACCAACACCGACATTTAGTTTCAAATGACTAATCATCTTAAGTTTTTTCTTACTGAAGGCCGACGGCATGAGAAATTCTGGCATCTCGTTGCCATCAACTATACCAAGCCTGAAGGAAAAAAGAACTCATTAAAAAAAAGTGTCTATCTCTAACGAGATCGGAATTATTCTTTGGGACGTTCAATTGCCATTAAGTGATTTTATCGCTTGTTTCATCATCATCTAATCGTATTACCCCTTTGGGACGTTCAATCACCATTAAGTGATTGTAGCGCTTATTTCACCATCACCTAATTGTAATTAAAAGTATATTTTCCTTTAATTAACACGTGTCATCTCAGTATTCATTTTGAAGGCTAACAGGAGGAGCCTAAAAACACACGTTAGTTTGAAAATCGTCGTCAAGTAACAGTCGAGCGATGAAGTGGAATCATCTGGTCGGCGTCTCTCGGCTCGCTTCATCCGGGACCCGCAGCAGTGAAACAAAGTGGCGCGGGAAATCTTCAAGGTGAAGACCATTACGTAATTGGGCTTCATTTTCCCCTTCCATCTCCCTTTACCTTCTGCCGGATAGCACTTAGGCACTCAGGGCCTCTCGTGCACTAATTGCACCTTTTTATTTCCCCGTCGCATTAAATGGGGTCGAGTGTAGCCAAGGAAAAGGATTTCATTGCATTTATGCTATCGGCATCTTGACTAGTCTAGATGCAATTTCTTCGTTGGGTTTGTTCTCCCCGTATTCACTTGATACCAGTTGTTCGATCCAGTTCTGGCTCCCATATGATATTATTCACACACACACACACACACACACACGTGTGTGTATATACATATAATCTATATATACAAATAATTTATATATATATATGTGTGTATATATATATATATATATATATATATATATATATATATATATATATATATATATATATATATATATATATATATATATATATATATAGTAGAAGTGAAGCGTGGATGTTGAATGCAATTGACAGAAAAAGCTGAAGCCGTCCATATGAGCTGCTTGCGCACTACTATGGTAAGAAGTTAAAGGGAGAGGAAATTATGAGATAAGATGGAAGAAGCTGTATAAAAGTTGGAGCAGGTAAAAATATGGATCAGAGTGTTTTGAAATGGTTCGGTCATATGGAAAGAATGGAAGACAAAAGATTGATGAAAAGTGCATGATTCGGAAGCATTGTGGGGGAGGAGTGAAAGACATAGAAAGCACTGGATTAATGGTTGAAAATAATTTGAAGGGCCAGAAATGTAGGAAGCTTGAGAATTCCTGCCAAAATACAGGTGAAGACGCTCTGCGTAAGGTTTTTTCGATGGGTTCCTGATGATCCTTCTGTGTAGCTGTCTGAATAGAGAACGATGTGGAAATTTAATGCACAGATGATCATCCATGATTTTGTTGTATCGCATAAATAGACAAAAATTATGTACGAACAGTCAACAGATGTTTATGTCTGTTCCTTCAGTAAAATATTTTCTCTCTCTCTCTCTCTCTCTCTCTCTCTCTCTCTCTCTCTCTCTCTCTCTCTCTCTCTCTCTCTCTTCGTAGTGAAATGACAGCGCTCGGCTCCGATCTAAGAGACCCACGTTCGAGCCTGGGACGAGGAAGGAACAATATAGGTGCATTTCCTTAAAACCCTTGAATTCCTCTGATGAGTCAAGCAGTGAATCACGTACCTGACCGGCTGATAAGTGTAGTGGGTCGTAGCTGGGTGTGGAGTGAGAGATGTAAACCTTTATAGAGTTTTGACGAAGTAATACTCCTAAGTCTCTCTCTCTCTCTCTCTCTCTCTCTCTCTCTCTCTCTCTCTCTCTCATCTGTAAACAAAGAATGGCCCTTTTGCAGTTAATCCGTCAGTATTAAATTTATACTTCCTTATTTTTCTAGAGAGCCAACTACTTTCTTGTGTTGACCGTATGTTCCATCGGTAAATTTCTTTGAATTTGCTTATTTTCAGAGTAATGTGCCGGCTAGTCGTCCTGCTCTTTATTTTATCACTTTATCACTTCTTGTACCTTTGTCAGCTTATGAATTTGTCATTTTCCCTTCTTTTCCATATCAGCATACCCTTCTACGTCGTGTGAGCTTGCCAGTAGACAGCCTTTTCGGCTTGTTCCGGGTAAATTTGTGCACAAATGACTTATGAAAATATCGATAGTATTTCTCAATAAGAGTCATGATGGCTTCTCTTTGCTTAATTATTTTCGCTTCCATGGCTGCCATCTTGCCTTTTACCAGCGTGGGCACACTCGAAGGGTAACTTGAGCAATTGAGGCATTCAGTCAATGACGGTTTCTATTCAGATACTCCTCTCGGGGTGACTAAATCATTCAAGGAGGGAGCTGTGCTACCTTAAAGCACGATGGTCTCTTGCTGTGATATATTGGCCTTTTCATTTGCCTTTTGTAGATTACTCTTTTTATTTGTAGTGTTTGACTCTTTTTATATTACCTTTTTCTTTCTCATGCTTTTTTTGTTTTCCATTCGAACGTCTGAGTGTCGAGAAACTTGCCAACAGTCAATGGCATATTCGTTTGTATAGTAAAAGTGATTGATTATGGAGGCTAATAGTATGGATGACTCGATAATAAAGGTAATGATAGTAGCATTAGATGTATTTGCAGCCTTAGTAGTAATCAGTCGCGTGGTAAGGTCAGTGAGAAAGTAAGACAGATACTAGAATGAATGGTAGGGGAAAAACAGTGTGGGTTCAAGCAAGGAAGAAGCCGCATGAATCAGTTGTTTTATTATTTGAGTAGTTGTAAGAGACGTCAGAACTCAAAAGAATATTCTTTTGTGTATTATATGTGGCCCTAGAGAAAACTTACAGTAAAATATGAGTAGAGTGGAAAACAGAATTTGGGCCAAAGGCCAAGCGCTGGGACGTATGAGGTCATTCAGCGCTAAAACGGAAATTTACAGTAAAATGGTTTGGAAGGTGTAACAGGAGGAAAACCTGGCAGTTGCACTATGAATCAATTGTTAGGAGAGGGTGGAAAGTAATATGGAAGAAAGAGAATATGAACGGAGGTACAGTAAAAGGAATGAAAGGGGTTTCAGCTAGGGGCCGAAGGGACGCTGCAAGGAGCCTAAAGTAATGCCTGCAGTGCACCGCGTGAGGTGCACTGACGGCGATACCTCCCTACGGGGACTTTAAAATATGATTGAGATGCGACGTGGAGAGTTATGAGAAAGGACGTTTGATGCAAATAGTAGGTTTCTAAGACCGATTATGAGCGTATTATATGAAAGTGAGGTTTCCTTAAGAATATATTGAGGGAGGAAATAGCTGGTCTGGTGCAAAATAATGTCACAGGTAGGGTTTGTGATTTCTATTATATTACCTATTATGCTGATAATGTATGTCAGGAAAAGGATTGAAGACTTAGATGCAGGTATGTGCAATAAGAAAAGGAATGTTAAACGGAATAATGGCTAAATGATATTTGCGGTATATATATACTGTGTTTAGTGTCAACAAAGAGAAGTTGCAGAGACTTGGGAAAGAGTAAAAAATTTGAAAGAGAATCTTAGCAACAGTGAAACCATGAAAGTAAGTGGAAGTCTGAATTGACTGGTGTATGTAAGCATGGATGTTAGAGAAGTGAAAGTAGTAAGCTTTTGCAGTAACTGGAAGTAATTATGAGGATAATGGTAAAATAAGATCAGGCATAGAATAAGTCAGGCTAAGAATCAGGTGTCGGGTGCAGCAGAAGTTGTGGAATAGATAAAGGGTTTCCATTCCAGGTATTCAAACACAGGTACATTGTAAAGGACGAGGGAGACAGGTCTTTTGTGTGGGTGTCAATAGCAGTCGTTGAATGGAGTGAATGAGAAACAAGGTGGAAGCGTTTGAGGTAAGTAGTTTGTCGGTTGAAAAGGCGCGAGAAGTGGAGAAAGGTTAAGAGGATTAGCACGAGTTAAAAGGCGGTTCAGCTGTTTAATGAGCTCGTTTAGAGAAAACGAGAGAGGATGATTTGGCCAAAATGGAGAACGAGACTTGGAAATTATAAGTTCTTTTTTTCATTTAAAACTTGCTTTAGACAGCTGGAGAATGCGTGCAGAGTAGGGGAATGCAAGTCCCCGAGCTGTCTGATGAGACTGTAGGTGTCTGAAGTGTTCCTGCGGCTAATGTACCGTAAGTCACATGGGGTTTATCCTTAACGCATCTGTTTGAGGTAAATAGGTCAGTGACTTGATTTGTTTGTTTCTGGAACCAGCCCCTAGGACGGTGACTGCTGGAGCCAGCCCCACTTTGGTGAAACTGCTTATCGGTGAAATAATAATATATAGAAGACTCAGGTTCATTTCACTTCTTTTTAAAAGAGAAGAGTAGGAGAGAGAGAGGGAGGAAAAGTAAAGAGGAGGAGGATGAGCAGGAGGAGGAGGAGGGGGAGGAGGAATACCATTGAAGGAAAACTGGGAGAGGTGAAAAGAGGCAGGTCTCTGTTACAGTCACCTCATCGCAGATACATCGGAAACGAGGGAGATAAGACCATCGCTCAATGAAGGGACGAAGAAGAAACGGAAATTGGTTCAGCTCCCCACTTCCCTGCCAAGTAAGGGTTAGAGAGAGAGAGAGAGCAGTTGATCGTTGGAACTAACAGGTGGGATGTCTTCAAGAGGGAAGGTAATGTTAAGCTGGTGACTAAGTACTAGGTAAATATGAAGAGAGTGGTACAGAATTTCAGAGAGTTGTGCTTTTGTTAAAAAGCAATTACAGGTAGAGAGCTTTATGCTTAAGGTAGACGAAAACTACTGTATACTGTACTTAAAGAATTTACCCCACAAGACAATTACTGTACTTTCCAGAGATATATATATTGTGTGTTTTTGCATGTGTGTCTTTGTACAAGTACCTGTGCACTGTCACATACTAAAATTCATACATACACCCTCATTCATTTTTGTGTAAATGTGGTGTCCGTCGATAGCTGCCAATGTCTGGTATAGGTGGAGTGGACGAGAGGATTGGCTTAATCAAGCACCATTGTTTAATTATGCACTGGCGTCCAGGAATCGATGGCCGAGAGCCCGGATGGGCTCCACTGGATCCGACGGATAGTATGAATAATAACACTTTTTCTTTAGTTCATTTTACTGCTATTTTCGTTATTGGGAGTCTTAGTCATAGTGATAGTGGTAGCAGAAGTAGGAGGCGTGCTACATTTATTATTATTATTATTATTATTATTATTATTATTATTATTATTATTATTATTATCATCTTACTGCTGTCATCCGCATTGGTAATAGGGGCTATGGTGGTGTCATCATTATAAATATCACCATACTGCCGTCGATGTCCATAACCGTTGCGATGCCAGATTACTAAAACAGATTCAGTCTAAATGATTATGATCGTTAGATTTTCATCACTGCTATTGCGAGTATGATTAGACGTTCATGTAACTACAGTAGCAACTACTGTAAGGAAAGAGTCGCCAAACAGTCGTCTGTCTCGTTCGGATAAGAGCAGTGTAATACTTCTGCTTATTTATCCAATCCCTACTACCGTATTCAAAGAACCTTTTATCTTATGTAAATTATACATTACTCATTCGTCAGACATTTCTCAGTTTTTCTTTTGTTCAGTCTGGAAAACTTTATAAATCTGACCTGACTTTCGTTTTCCCATTACGTCTCCCGTAGGGGGATAGTGCCGTCAGTGCACCTCACGCGGTGCAATGTAGGCATTACTTAGGGTTCTTTGCAGCGTCCCTTCAAGCTTCGGTCCGTAGCGGCAGCCCCTTTCATTCCTTTTACTGAACCTCCATTCATATTATCTTTCTTCCATCTTGCGATCCACCCTCTCTTAACAATTGATTCATAGTGCAACTGCGAGGTTTTCCTCCTGTTACACCTCTCAAACCTTTTTACTGTCAATTTCCCTTTCAGCGCTGAACGACCTCATATGTCCCAACGCTTGGCCTTTGGCCTAAAATTTACATATTCTATTCTATTCATATCATGAAATATGCTAATCCCGCTCAATATTCTTGATTTCTTCATCGACACTATGGGAGATATCCATAATAATACTGGAAAAAATTATTTAACCATTGAAATGTAGGATTTTTTAAATGTAGGATTTTTTAAGTCATTTTCATCTCTTTTTTTTTTCAACTGCACCTCTTATTCCCTTTAATAAGTTATCTTCCTTCTAGCCAGCCACCATTTCTTGGATCACCATTCCGAGATAGACACAGTTCATTTTCAGAGATCAGGACACATTCCTTTTGTTGGAAATATGTAAACATCTTCGTTGGCAGATAATACGCCTGTTCATTCACGTAATCAAGATCTCAAGAATACCAGGTCAACCGACCAGAGACCCAAAACGTGTCCTTTTCTGCGCAGGTAAGTACTGGGTCGGATTATGACGTCAGTCAGTCCTGGTGTTCAGTGCGAAGCTCTTCCTGTGCCTATTAGAAACTACTAAATTAAGTCTGCTCAGTGCATAACATTGTTTTATTGCTTACGATAACTGTGGCTATACATGAAATGTTTCGTTATTGTGTTAATTACGGGTGTTCTCCCAGTAAATATAAAACGAAAGAGGGAGTAACTTTTCACAAATTTCCATATCCAGAAGTGCATCTGGGTTGAACATGTCAAGCCGAGGCAAAATTCCTAAACGCATGGCAGAGATGGCAAAATCAATGAAGGTTCGGGGAGGCAAAGGTCTTATACCCACTTCCAAAAGGAGTTGTAATTTCCTCACAGTCTTTGCTCAAATTGCTACAAACTGTGAAAGACAAATTCGATATATGATAACATACAGACTAAATTAAGATGGACTTGAGCATTTCTTCGCCTGCCTACTACAGATGGGAGCATGCTATCAGCACCCATCGACAGTTGCAGTGAAGCAAAGAATTAGATGACATCTTTTTAGGGAAAGAAAATTCTCTCATGGGATCAAAATATAACGAAGACAACAATTGCAAAGGAGATGACATAACATAACAGCTGGCACATTTCATTCTTTTCTTGATATGCAGACTTCTTCCCATGGTAATGACGATGATCAGTACAACGTGAATTGAGTCTTCCGGCCATAATGTCTAGTTTACCAGAGAATTTCGGTGCAGAAGAAAAAGAAAAAAATGTTCGCCGAAAGTTTGCAAGAGGCTGATGATGAATAACTTGAGGAAGTGATAGAGAAAGGTGGTTTAGAATACTTCGGTGGATTTATCGCCCATAAATTTCCAAAATATCCATATCTTGGGTCATTTGTGCCATTAGAAGATAACTCATGGGCAGGCATAATAAGCAGAGGTGATAAAAAGCGATGAAGCCCTCTTAAAGAATTTTATGAATTAATGAAAACAATGGAACAAATATTAAAATGCTATCATTGTGAAAAAGAACTCAGAACTGGCAAAGGAACTGTCAAAAACTTAGCTGTAGAAATGTAGAAATGTCAAATTTTACTCATTACGAAGTAAAGAGCCTGTAAAAGAATGTTTCAAGTTCTAGCCAATGTGTGTGTATTGAATGATTGCATTTCTCTTTTAAACAATTGTTTATTCTTAATTCCATAATAATTTCCAAGTAATGTATCTGAATACATTGACTTTTTTAAGAAATATATCTTTGTGAAAAAGTGCATATACGTTGTTCATAGGATACATCATAGACCCGTGATTTATCGCCAGAATTTGGTTGTAAGGTGTGTTTTTTTCTATACTAATTTTTTCAGTCATTACATAATTTTTATATGAAAATATATGGAAATTCCTAAGTTATGAATATTTATTAAATGTTTAGCAAAAGATAATGAGCGTTCTGTATGACTAGCTACAGGATGGTAGATCGGTCTGACGTCACAGTATTTACCCCTCAGAAGATTAAACCCTGATTAACCCGGCTCTCTCTCCCCCAGTTGACCTGCGCGTGGGTAGACCTGGTATTCTTTAGACCTTGCACGTAATGACATACGAGTATACCTTTCACGGGCCGAAGAAATACGCCTTCCCTTTACAGGTGGGAATACACCTCTCCCTTTGCTGAAGATGAACGCCTTTCTACTCTAAAGAAGAATTACACGTGTCCCTTGCTGGGTAAAATACATCGATGGTTTATCTCAAAATATTAATTTTTTTTTGTAACCAAGAAAAAATTAATTCCTTCCCTTCAAGATATGAATCTTTTCCTTATCAGGAAACAGCTCACCTTCCACTTGATTTGAAGAAATACGCCATTCCTTTCGTTTCGGCCCAACCCCCAGCAGTTATTCATTCACGATCTGCTGAATTTTTCCCCTCGCTGAGGCTCCTGGTTCCTGCATACGAAATGACTGGCTCAGGAAAGGAATGGGAATCTGTGGGAATTTCGCGTAGGGTGAGTCACATACTTTAAAAGCTGCATGACGGAGTCATTCAAACGTCTCTCTTGGTTGGCGCAGTTCGGAGGTCGGTGTCAGCTGTCACAGGGTAAGAGCCCGTGCTGGCATAAGGCAGCCTTAATAGTGACTTTTTTTTCTCATGTCATGAAGACCCAAAGCACTAGCAATTTCATCTTTATCGTCATCACCATCTTATTCCTTTTATTATTTCTCTTTAGCTGGTCCGCTGGTATAGTGGTTAGTGTCGTGGTATGCCACTCAGATGTCGCTGGTTCGCGTCTCCCCCCGGGCGATGAAAAATCACTGGCTCTATTTCATGATCAGTGACTGCTGCAATGTGGGGTCTGCGGTGGGAGGTTGAAACCAACATTCTTTTGAAGCTTGAATTTCTAGTCAAATAATATTAATATCATTATTAATAGTAGTAGCAGTAATAGCTCTAGTAGTAGTATTTAGACCTCTCTTTGCTCCCTCTTGGTGGAATTGATTCCTGTGAGGGCCTGGTCACTTCGCCCTCCGACTTCTCTCGAGAACAAAAAGGAATTGATTTAAAATAAGTGCTCCTCTGCCCTACTCCCCCCTCCCCGACCCTCCTCTCTCTCTCTCTCTCTCTCTCTCTCTCTCTCTCTCTCTCTCTCTCTCTCTCTCTCTCTCATAACCATCCTTGGAGGGTTCTATGACCTCCGACGTTCCCACACCACTCTGGTTATCCCCATGTCACCAACTTGTAATATCCCCATCGACCCCACCCCTCTCTCTCTCTCTCTCTCTCTCTCTCTCTCTCTCTCTCTCTCTCAAACTTCCCCATCTCATACTGTTCCAGACCTACACCATCCTCGCCTCTCTAAGCCAATCGCATTTGAGAGCCCTCCTGCACGTTGAGTCAAAGGAGCCTCTGTGTGTGCGTTTGAGTGTGGTGTATTATCACTGGCCCATGCCTCCTTCAGGGACGTTCGTAGTTTTCGGGGCATCGTCAGATATTTCATATTGTGTGCCTTTTGCATTTCTTTGTACCCTCCAAGGTTGCGGTCTCAAGGGAGAATTTGTTAGGGATTTCTATTTGCGTTTTATAGCTGCGGCCTCCCGTGAGATGAAGCCAGGTATTGTTCGTATGTTGGAGGGTCATGGTTTAAAGGTGGACGTAACTACAGTAGATATTTCTTTGTGCATTACAAGGATGAGGTTTTAAGGTTTATGCTTTGGGATATTTCTTTACATCTTTTGAGTTGTGTTTTTAAGGGTACCATAGATATTCTTCTTATTACTCCGTAGCGTTGTAGTTTTAGATGAGATATTGAAACACTACAAGGATTTGGTTGTGTTTTTGCAAGTGTAAAGACCAATACGACGAACGAGCGATATCGTTTCGTGGCCCAGGCCCAAAGAAAGCAAGAAAAAGAACGAAGAAATGCTAGGTCCATAGCTTTATTAATATTTTTCAATCGGATAAACACTATAGAACCTAATTCTTTTGCTAGACCTAGAGGGTATTAATCTTTCGGTTCCCAGCAAGACTTTTCTTAGGATGGGATTGCTAACACCAGGACCATCTCCTGTTCGGGATGAGGTTGCTGCCCCCATGCCTGTCTCTCACTAAAGAGTTGATCTTATGTCAGCTTGTATAATGAAGGTAAGACGAATGACAGAATTTCAGGAAAATGTTGCAACACAAGATGAAAAAGGTACTTGCGTGAAAAGCTGATGGAAAATAACACTATATTTCCTAATAAAAATCAAGTAGAATTAACCACTAAAAGTAATGTCTTTTTCATAAAAAAAAATTCTGTCTCACTGTGACCCACAGCCAATGGAACCAGATCCTTCCAAGTCATCTTGTTTTGCGGTGTCTCCAGTTTCAACTCTATCATGTGGTTCCTCAATGTCCAGTGCACGTAGACACTCCTGTAAGAGGTAGTGCTTCCATTGTCTTTGGGGTGTTCCCAGAGGAGTCTTGTTGAAAACTGGAAGAAATTATAAGTTAAGCGGCTCGCTCTCGCCCTTCCGCCGAATTCTGTCTACCCTGGGCGAGAACGGAGCCAAGTTGGAGGATTCCATTACACTCATTATGCCCTTGGTCACCAAAATTGTGAATGATAATTCAGAGGTCAAGTCATTTCTAGTGGGTCTCAACCAGGGTGGAGAGAGAGAGAGAGATAGTCACCAGTTATTCTTTGTTGTCTGTTTCCAGTATTACCTCTCACTTAGTCTGCAAATTTGCAGTTCTACCCTTACTTCCGATTTCCCTTATGCTTCATAATCTTACGATCTTATAAACTTATTTTTCGTAATTATATCTGGCCTGTTTCAGTTGCTTCTCACATGGGTCTTTCCTGGAAAAAAAATCATGTAACTTTTAAAGGTACACCGACTAGAAAGATGTACAATTTGCGTCGATGCTCAGGTGTGTTTTTAAGACCCTGGTAAAGCTACCTGCATCTCTCGTCATCCCATGACACCAAAGCCCTTGTCCCCAATTCTCGCCATTATTTGTAAACTACCATTTTTGTTTATTCTTTATTTTATTATATTCTTTTTTCCTCAGACCCGTTTTTACACTCATTTTTTCTTTTATTTTTTTGTGTTGGAATTTCCCTTTATCTTATGGTATATGAATGTGTGCACAGTTTAAATTACATTAATAATAATAATAATGATAATAATAATAATGATAATAAAAAAATAATAATAATGAAAAGAAAGCGGAGAAGAATAAGAATCACTCAAGGACTCGCCTGTCGCAACTCACGAGGTCTTTAATTATCCTCACTACAAGATCCCTCAGAAGACTCAGAGTGGACGAAGGGTTCTTGAAATCGTCACGTGATGCTCTCTCTCTCTCTCTCTCTCTCTCTCTCTCTCTCTCTCTCTCTCTCTCTCTCTCTCTCTCTCTCTCTCTCTCTCTCTCTTGAAGTGGCTGTACTGAAGACGTATGTACAGGGAGAACTGCGACAATTGTAACTGATGTTTCTGGCTGTAGCCAACCAGTTCTTACAGTTTAGCAAAATACCTTTTTAGTTTTCTGTAAAAGAAAACTATTGTGACGGCTTTGTCTGTCCGTCAGCACTTTTTCTGTCCGCCCTCAGGTCTTAATAACTACTAAGGCTAGATGGCTGCAAATTGGTATGTTGATCATCCACCCTCCAATCATCAAATATACAAAATTGCAGCCCTCTAGCCTCAGTATTTTTATTTTATTTAAGGTTAAATTTAGCCACTATCGTACTTCTGGCATCGCTATAGGTACCACCAACACAGGCCACCGCCGGACTGTGGCTGAGTTTCATGGACCGCGGGTAAGAGTTTCATTGGCCGTGGCTGAAAGTTTCATACAGCAGTATACGCTGTACAGAAAACTCGATTGCGCCGACGAAACTTCGGCGTATTATTTACATGTTTAATGTAGCTGCCAGTGGGACAGAAACCCAAAGACCAATAGAAAAGACATCCAATGACCAATAGACAAACTAAAGCCGTGAAAAATTACATGTTCTTCGTGAAAAATCTCATCTAAATGAAACCATTAACATTATCTAAAATAATGTTAACGGTTTCATTCAAAGGAACGTTTGCAGAAAAGTGATTCCTCATCAAAACTAGTCATATGCAGGTCATCATCCTGTAGAACTATTTGTGCTTGGGACTCGTGTCCATTTTGCAGTGAGAATTGGTTATAAACAAATTCATTAAGTAAAGCAACTAAGTATTTAGATATCGAATATGCTGGACTGTTATATGCGGCCATAAAAGGTCTAATGGGAACTCCTTCCTTGTGTATTTTAGGGAGACCACATAAAATACTAAATGAAGAGCCAGTACAAATAGTTTTTGGTAAGTGGTTTCATCTAAAATGCCTTCTTTTTTCA
>NC_089786.1:11560000-11562500 GCF_040412425.1 Macrobrachium rosenbergii | reverse complement strand
ATAGAGAGGCAACTGGAGTTGGTGGGGTTTACAAGTAAAATACTGTAGTAATCGTGAAGGTATTACTGAATTGCTGGCCAGAATATTTTGGGAGCAACCGGACGAGGGAAAAGTTCCAAAGGAAAGCGAGAAAGGAATAATTGCTCCTTTGTGCAAGGATAAAGCTGATGGAAGAGTGTAACAGTTATAGGGCCGCAATGTTACTTAGTATACCAAGGAAGGTGAATGGTGAGACATTGATCGAGAAAGTCAGGTAGATGGCAGAAGAACTGATATGGGAAAGACAGTCTTGGCTTAGGCAAGGAAGGGGCGGTGGGGAATAAGTGTTTCTTATGTAGCAGTTATTCGAGAAGTTTGGAAGAAGGAATAATGAATGTTAATGTGGATGGGGGAAGATGGCTGCAATAGATTTCGATAGGTATTTTGAAATAATACTTAGGATGATGGTAGGCTGAGAGAAGAGGCGTCACAAAGTAAAGCAGGAACGCAGCACCAGTGTCTATGAAAGATACGTTTGTAATGCATGAAGGTATTATAAAGTCGCCTTTCCATGATAAAATCTTAGTGTCGATGTTAAATAGTATTACAAGAAACACCGTGGAAGATCAGAGGTACAAATAGTAATGAACTATGACAGGGACAGTGGAATAGAGGCAGTTTGAGTGTTTAACAATGAAAGAAGTAGTGTAACATTTAGAGAGTCAGTATTAGAAGCTTTAGTTGGATTTGTGCATGGGCATTAACTTTAAAATCTTCGTAATTTGTGGGAGTTCTGCATTTGGTGGCATGGCTTCTTATCTTTTTTTATTGTGTCTGTTAGTGTGGTTCTGTCCTGTGCATTGAAAGGTTAGCCTCTTGTGCTATTTTATGTGGCATTGTATAAGTGCGTTGTTGTCTGTGTTATTTTCAACTTTTTAGATTTTTAAAACATTATTGTTGACATAGTTATGACACTGTATGTTCCTTTTAATGTGCTCTTGTGTAACCATGTATAAGTGTGTCCATATGTTATCAAAAACTTTCACTTTGTGTGAATGTGTGCTCTGGTGTATATTATAATTTTGAAGGTATCCCAAAACAAAACATATCAGTTCTCTCTCCCAGACAAAGCCTCTGTATTTACAGCTGAGTTATGTGCAGTAGTATCAGCCATAAAAATAATTAGAGAAGTCTCATATAATAATTTTGTAATTTATAGCGACTCCAGAAGTGCTATAGAAGCTATTCAAAGCTATAATAAAAAAAAGTGATATTGTACAACATATAAAGTTCTCACTCCATAAATTGTATAATAAGGGAAAAAATATTGAAATATGTTGGATCCCTGCCCATGTAGGGATTAAGGGAAATGAAGAGGCTGATAAAGCAGCTAAAGAAGCGGTCCACATGACAAGAACAAATGTAGACATCCCTATCAGTGACTATACAAGATATATAAAAACAGTCCTTGTAAAAAAATGGCAAAATATATGGAACGAAGAACCTGAAAATAATAAATTAAAACAGATAAAATCCAGTGTTGGAAAATGGAGTTCGTCATATCAGAGAGAGAGACACGCACAAGTAATTCTGACACGTCTTCGAATAGGCCATACTCGTTTGACACATGGACACTTAATGAACAGTCCATGTGGCCCTCTTCCCAAATGCCCAGATTGCAATGTGCTGATAACAGTTAAACCATATACTGTGTGAATGTCCAAAATATAACCTACAGCGATTATCAAATTTTGGAAATAGACCGATAGAAGAAATTTTGTCAGAATCTTCAACATTCTCCATAGCACCCATTTTAATGTTTATGAGAAGCTGCAAATTAATTGGAAAAATATAAAAAAAAAAACAATCAATCAGTATAATGAATTTTAAAACAAGTAAATTTTATGATCTTACCTAATTTATTTTGAATTTTGATATACCTTTTTAGTGAGTATGTATGGAAGCATGAGTTTAAATGTTTTTATTGTGTGAGTGTGTTCCAGTATGAAAGCGTATGCCTTTTTACAGCTTTTAATTTCATTTTCTTGCATCATCATTGACAAGTGACCCATTAGGTCCCAGTGCTAGGCTTCTAACCTAGACTTGTCATTTCATCCTAATCCTTCGGGCCAGCCCTATGAGAGCTGATGGTCAGCTCAGTGGTCTGGTTAAACTATTTTAATAATAATAATAATAATTGAAGTGAGTTTTTATTTTTTCACTGTTTTTATTTTATCGTAATTCAGTTGTGGTTGCTTAGTTATTTTTATTAAAATTCCCAGATGATGAGATGATGAATCACGAAACGTGGTAAGGAATAAAGAAAAAGCATGAATCTCCAGGGTATTCTTGTTCTTGAATCTACCATTTATGTGTGTGCACCGAACCTAATGCAATTATGTGGTATGTATATATATATATATATATATATATATATATATATATATATATATATATATATATATATAGTTTAAATGAGATCCTGTTAGTAAATGTATATATATATATATATATATATATA
>NC_089786.1:11500000-11557500 GCF_040412425.1 Macrobrachium rosenbergii | reverse complement strand
AAAATGAAGGCATTGTGAAAAATAATGAAATAAAATTTAATTTCGTAAGTTTGGTGCTGAACCATAAATTGCACCGGATGATCAAGGTATGGAATGAAGAAAATGATTAACTTAGAAATTGTTTTGGCTTCTTGATAGTGGCCATCGAAGAATGGTGTTTAAGGCTAACAGGTCTGCCATTAGATGTTAATTGTACGGTATAAAGCCATGTATTCTTAATCATTTCTAGAAAATTATTTAAACTGAATTTTAAAGTCTTTTAAGAAAGCATAATGTGGTCAGAATTCTGCAATCTTCAAATTATTCAGACTTTGTTTTCTATTTGTATATAAGAGGGACTCTCAGAGATACCGTAAAAGAAAATGAATGCATTGGTAACAATTATTTGAACTTACCATAAAACAAAGTCTGTGTGCTAAAAGACTTAACATAAAACACAGTCTCAAATGCTACTACCTCTAATATTATTATTATTATTGCTAAGAAATTCACAGTCTCGCGAAAAACAATCTGTTTAATAAAACTCCACAATTATATAGTAAGTATATTACTATGTAAAATAAACAAAGACTTTCGAGTACCGTTCAGAGTGTTAATGTTAAAATGTAAAATGAGAGGGCAGTTTTCTTATGAAGAATGTTTAAAAATGGGAGGCGGGTCGAGGTTCGGGTTCTGCTAGGTTATTCCAAATTCAGCAGGCAGGTTGCAACATCGCAAGTTCGAAGATCAAAGAGGCTGGCGCAACAGCCTGCTGAATTTGGAATAACCTACAGTAGCACTTCCGTGATGGGCTGTTATCTTCTCGCCCCGCCTCCCATTTCTAAAAGCCATTCATAAGAAAACTGCCCTCTCATTTTACATTTTAACATTAACACTGATGAGGATAACCGTTCAGGTGTTCGAAAGTCTTTGCTTATTTTACATAGTAATATATTGACTATATAATTGTGGATTTTTATTATTATTATTATTATTATTATTATTATTATTATTATTATTTCAATAGATGAAACATATTCACATGGAACAGGCACACAGGAACAATTAACTTGAAGTTCAAGTTTCCAAAGAATGCTGGCTTCAACTCCCACCGCAGACCCAACACTGCAGCAGTAATTGATCATGATACAGAGCCGATGATTTTTCATCGCCCTGGGGAAGACGCAAACCCACGACATCTGGGTGGCATACCACGACACTAACCACTATACCAGCGGACCAGCTGTGTTCTACTATGACAACTAGCAAGAAAGGATCAGGGCAGGAAGAAAAATTAATTTTTAATAAAAAATAAGGCAATAGCTTTATTCATTTATTTGTCATGTGCAGAGTTATATTACTGCGTGCCTAATTGTAACAAAGGTGAATATCTGCTTAAGTTGCCTGTCTTAAGCCATAAGATGCAAAGCTCTATGTACCAATTTATATGGCTGTTCATTCCGATATGCAGGCAACAAGGAACACAGCAAAATACTGGAAACCGGGTAATATTCTGGATCTTGGGTAGTAAATAACCTAGTTCCAGACACCTCAGCACTATTATGGGTACACTACATTTCAAGTTCCAAAGCCAGGTGCAGAACTTCAAGAATCACATGGATGAACACAAGACCTATCCACTCACAATAAGCTGTAGGTTCCGTTGCTAAGTAACCAATTGGTTCTTAGCCACGTAAAATAAGTCTAATCCTTCGGGCCAGCCCTAGGAGAGCTGTTAATCAGCTCAGTGGTCTGGTAAAATTAAGGTATACTTAACTTTTTTCACACAAATTATTATAGTTTCTTTCTTGTTCAGTATTTTGTCCAGTCTTCTATCTACCACTGATTACACTCTTAACCTATTTTTCTTTCTTTGACTGATCTGGATTCTCTTGCAACATGTATTGACTGACTTATCACTAATACTTCTCGTTATAGATTGAGACAGCCCTGGCACGGGCTCTTTCTATTGGGCAACGCATAAGGCATGTCTCTAATTTTGGGTGTGTTTGTCGATTCTATGACCGGTACAGTTTCTCACCATAGCCATGTTCTGTATGTTTTTGCCTGTTCTGAATCTGTCTTTCCAGTAGACAAGACATTTTTTATAATAAATAAATTATTACTTATTGACTCCTTCTAGCTCCAGCTCTTATAAATTCCTGTCTGAAGTTATAATTTCATAACATAACTTCGTTTTCTGGGTTTTCGAGGTTACCCACTCTTTGATCACGAGCCATCATTGTGTGTCATTTAAGTGCCACCAGCTTTTTACTAGGAAGCTTTAGTCTTTAATGTTTATATATTGTTACGTGTGTGTCTTGGCTAATCAGTTATTGGTTAATTTACGTAAAGTTTCACGGCCTTGCAGGCCAAGAATACACGTAACCTGTCTCTTGAAGCCAATAGTTAACCTCAAAGACAGACGTTAACTAATCAAAGGTCGCCAGTTAAGGGTAATTAACCTTAACAAAGAATATTCAAGGAATAAAGACTTTATGATAAACGTTACCAACTGCGGACGCTGAAAAAAATCTCTACTTGTTAAAATGGTATTAAATACAAAAACCACAACGGTTCTCCCCCCAAACAATGAGCGCTAGGCGTAACGAATACCAGAGTATTAAAAATGACTTGCTTGCCTAAATCCCCGAGACTTACTGGGACAATTAGGCTAACACTAACAATATAATAATTTGACTTAATCTAGACTTCGTAATAGCATATCCCGTAAGTGGTGGCTGGAGAATGAAACAAAGAAAACGGAAATACAGAAAAGTTATTAGTCAATCGACAAAGCTTTAACAAGAATCGGACTTACCTTGAACGTCGAGTCGTTTGCGCATACGATGGACCTCAGGAGTAGGGATTCTGGCAGTCTTCCCAATTCACTAATTAATGTAGACGTAGGAGCAAAAGTGGAGTAAGGGAACAAAGGGACACCGTTCCGGCACGCTACGCGGCGTACTTCCTCATTCGTTGTCTGTCTCTCTATGCCCTCGCTCGCATTCCCGCAAGGTGAGGCGGCCTTTTTACACGATGCCCTAGGCACTCCGACCTTGACTGTCACGTTAAGTGATGGTTTTGCGGGAACTGCTGGTTCCCCGCTCGTTCCCTTTTGTGGATTGCTGCCTCCTTACCTTCAAGTTTTTTTTTGTTTTGATGTTCTCGTCGGCGAGCTGCCGGTTTTCTGTCTTCAGTCGGGTCTGGTTGGGCAGCGAAGGTAGCGGCTGTGGGCAAAGGAGTTTTTGAGTCGACGTTGGTCGAGTTTTTGAGGCAAATTGGAGCACGCCTACGAAGTGGAGCGCGACGTAGAGGTGGAGTGTGACCATGAGTAGTCGTGTGACCACGAGCTGCTCATCTTTGATGACAGCGTGAGGCTCTCCTGACGTTCCATCGGGGTTTTCTGGTTGGTGGGTTTTTGTCCCTGTTGCACAGCTGAGGGCTGTCTTGGTCGATGGAGGACGTATGTTTGATATTTTTTTTTTTCTGCCTGCTGTTGTTTATTTTGCCTTTTTTTTAAAGCTACTTTTGTTTATTTAACTTGATTTTGTTTAGTGCTGCCTTTTGGCTTTTTTTGTATTTATGGTTTTATCTTTTACCAGACCTGCTTGTAAATACTTGTAAAAATAAATTAATTTAAGCTCATTTTATTGTTTTTGTTGTTTTCCCCTCCTTTGTTTGTTGCATCTGCCGTCAGTCATGACAGCCCCGTCCTGAGTATGTTAAAGAACCTGCATACAGAGGTCGTTACATTGACAAAGACATCGTCGATGCATAGAGTAAAGAGAAAGATAGCTTAAGGCCACCAGTACGAAATTATTAGTGAAAACCCTCTCTGAGGTTTAGGTCCCTAATGCCATAGGCATAAACTACAGCCTATGCAGGGCGCCATCTGTCTCTGCTGTGATCGTTATTTTGAATTATTTATAAAGAAGAGATGTTCTCTGTCGAGGTCAATCTGACTAATATTCCTACACCTAAATACATCGAGGGCGAACAGCAGTAATATTTATAAAAAAAAAATATATATATATATATATATATATATATATATATATATATATTGTGTGCACCATTGCCATAACTAAGTTTAGCCTTCAAGGTCGGCAACCAACACAGAGCTCATTCGCTATCATGAGGTCGTGAGTCACCGATATCTCATGAACCATGCAGTATGGGTCGCCCAAGTATCAGTATTGTAAGCATCTTTCGGCCTGCATGCTGAATCAAAAGTGGATCAGATCTCGACAATAAATCAGCGTGTATGAGAATAGTTGTTCATCCTTGTTTTCGTCTGAGGCAGCCTTCAGGTCCAACATATTCGGTCTCCGTCATCATAAGACCTGTATCCTCCGTACCGACTTCTTTTATGCTTCTTTTATGCACTGGTTCTTGTTCCTTCCTTTTATGAACGTCAGTTTCTCCTTTCTCAACTTTACTCGTCTAAGATCTCTCTTATCCATTAAATAATCTCTTTATTATTTCCATTTTCAGTGGCCAATTGTCTTTGATTCCTCGTGGTGGTCTTCTTAGCTTGATTGAGAATAGATGGAATACGGATAGTTGGCTTTTTAATAACGAATGGAAATAAAGAAGGTCATCTACTGTAGGTTACAAAAGAGTAGCGACCAAATTGGTGCTTTATAACCACCAGAAGCCTTGCATTTCTCTGACGATAAACCCATTGATTGTTAGTTATTGATGATGAAGCTCGGAAATATGAGAGAGGCGTTATTACTGTTTAAGAGGACCAACCAATCACTTTTGTCTTAGTTTATTTAACTCTGATTTGTTTTTCTTTCTTCTTTTGTTAGCCAGATGGAGGAAAGCTATCAGAAACGTCGACCCCACATAGCAGTGTTGTATGCTCACTCTTTTCTCTTTTATGATGTACGGCCCTTTGTTTTGTGAGTTAGTTTGGCTAGAAAGCCGACTCCTGTCCTTGCTTCTGATGTATTTTCCTCCTTGTGAATTAATGTTATACTATTAATGACAATGATCTTCTTAACGCGCTCGGTTGAAAAAGTGTGAATATCCGTTAGAACTCTTATAATAGCAGTACAAAGGCCATCACCCAGATAATAGTTGGTGTTTTGCCTCATTCTTATGCAGTCTCCTGTTCCATCAGGCTCAGTGGGCACATATTCCTGGAGCCACAAGACCACCCACCCAGATATCAGTGGTTGCTGAAAGAATTAGAAAATTTTCTTTATATACAAAGGGAAAACGATATGAAGCGTTTCCCCCTTAAGAGGGGAAATATTCAGTGACAGAAAATTTTCACACCTTACTGTATTCTTTTTCTAAAAGTTGGTTAAAGATTATGTGTCTTGTCAAGTGAACTCGTGCAAATATAGTAAGCCCAGGTGGGAATGTTGAGTAAACTCTCCTTTATGGAACTGGAGTGTGGATATTGAATGAGAAGAACTGAGAGGTGGAATATATGGAGATAGTTAAAAGTGGTTAAACGCCTGGCGGAGGCGAAAGGATAAATCAGGGTGTTTTAAGATGGTTTGGTCATGTGTAAAGATAGGTTGCTGAGTGTGTAATTCGGATGTGTTAGGAGGCAGAAGAGAAAGTACATGTAGAAAGTGCCAGATAGATGACACGAAAGAGATATTGGAATTGAGCATTAATATCCGGGACGTATTAGATTGTGTACTAGATGCAGGTGAATGGTGCAGTGTGTGTTGAGGGAGGACTGCGGTGCTGATTAGCAGATAGAACTTTTGTATGCCACAAGGCTAATTTTATGGATGTGTTTTGTACATTATGTTAATCCATAAGCCAGCAGTCAAAATACTAAAGTTGTTACAAGAAAATGACTATTCTTGGCAAACACACAATATATATATATATATATATATATATATATATATATATATATATATATATATATATATATATATATGTGTGTGTGTGTGTGTGTGTGTGTGTGTATGTATATACATACATGTATGTGTATATATACATATAGATATACTGTATATATATAATGTATGTTTGTTTGCGGGTTATATCATGAAAAGGAAGTGAGAAGGTGAGTATGTTCTCAAGAAGAGTGGTGAAAGATGAAATAAGATCTAATCTAGATTAATGTATATGTGGAAAAGTCAAGAGGTAAATGAAGAAGAGGTACAAAATGTATTAGTGAATTCCAGGATAGGAAAAAAGAAGGGCTGAGGGAGGTCGCTCATAAAGAGAAGACATTTAGTATTTTAGAGACAGAACCATAGTTAACACTCTGAGGTCTGGGGAAAGGTAGATTTCTTGCCTTCAACAGCTTGTGACATGCAGCTGTTAATTGTCAGTTTCAGTAAGATGGGAAAGAAAGTGACAAGCAGCAGACGTGGTCTTCTGGTAGCCACCCGTGTGCTGCGAAATAAGAGCGAAGAAGTTTAAAGTAATTTAGAGTGTGAGGGTTGGTAAAGTTAAGTATACCATAGTTTAACCAGACCACTGAGCTGATTAACAGCTCTGCTAGGGCTGACCCGAAGGATTAGACTTATTTTACGTGGCTAAGATTCAACTGGTTACCTAGCAACGGGACCTACAGCTTATTGTGGAATCCGAACCACATTTTACCGAGAATAAATGTCTGTCACCAGAAATAAATTCTTCTAATTCTTCATTGGCCGGTCGGAGAATCGAACGCGGGCCTAGGAGAGTGCTAGCCAGTACGATATCGACCCATCAAATGAGGAACTGTGAGGGTTGGTAAGAATATTGAATAATTGTCAGCATACATTCATGAACCCTGAGAACATCATACATGGAGAATTTAGAAGAGGGCACAATGCTTACAAGAAACAGAATGGCAGGATCATGATCCGACAATCTTTATTTCAGAAAACCAAGAAAAACCACAAGTTTAGAAGATAAGTGTAATGCTGGGTTAGGAGACATTGGTGAACGAAAAATTAAGTGTTTTTCCTTTGTCTTTGCATTAGTAAAGAAAGAGTCATCGTTGTTAGCGGCTATGAAGGGAAAATCATTAACAGGAGAAGGAATGACTAGGAATTGCTGATGCATACTGTTCCTGTCACCGAATGGCCCAAGAACAGGAGCGGTAGAACCAGAGGCTGTTGAGAAAAAAGTTTAAACAAAGCAAAATGCCTAACCACGTATCAGAGAGGGAGTTATGAGCTCAGAAACAGATGTGAGCTTTGTTGCTGCTCAGGTACTGGTAATGGAATATAGAGGAGTAAGCTGATCTGTCAAACCTATAGAAATCATTGTATGGGGAAATAGATGGTGAAAGAGGAGAAAGAAAAAGTTACAGAAAAAAGAAACTGATGGGAGATATATTTTGTAGAAATGTTGGGGAAAAGTAGAAAGCAAATCCTAGACCAGATGTAAATTTGGGCAGAAAGTGGACACGACAGAGGAGAATGAAGGGTGCTCATTACATCTCTTAATTCCATAAAGAGGCCAGGAATGTGTTGTGCACTGAATGAGTTCCTCTATCTGTGAGAAACAGAAAGACCAAAAACCTGATTACCTCCATTTGCTAGTACGAAGTCAGTAATGGGAGGGTAGTAGCTTGGAGTGGCCAGATCACCCCCTCTACTCTGGCATGACGTTCTCGCATCAGACCAATTGTAAGCGTTGCTCAGGAGGGCGAAGCAGCCAACGCCCGGTATCTGTTGGTATGGCACTGGACAGGGACCTGCTGAAGTACAGTTGCTTCAATTAGATTTCATGGGGTAATTGCGAAGTAGACTTGCAGTGCTTATCTTGTTGCATCAATTGTTCGTATCAGTTTTTGTGACCTCCACCAGTTGGGTAGTTTATAGTTCGGTTTGTTTTTGTCTGTCAGCTGATTAAGTTCTAGTGTTGACCAAAGTCTGGATCTGGAACCTGGATTGTGTTTATCGCCATGTATTCTGCTGTTTGGGAAAGAAAATGTAAAGGATGCCGAGCATCTGGGTAACTATGCTTATTGCATTCCAGTATTGATACAAGAAAACATAGGATGTAGAGTTATTTGGTAACAGGAGTTGCATTGGCAGTGGTTTGAAATCAGTGTACCTTGTCTGTTTTCTTTTTTTTTTATTCATTTCCATGTCATTTGTCGGTTTTTGTTTTGAGTACATGTTTCTTTCTGCCTCTTTTTGTATATCCTTTTGTGTAATCAACCATGATGTTTTCTTGTAAATTTCTGTGAATAATTATGTTAAAATGCAAATACAGTGATATATCATTTCAAGCCCTTTGTGGAAGTACAAAAAATAAAATGGGAGTTCATGTCTCTGGTCCTGAACCATGAAAAGTTACAAGACAGAATTTCTGTCGTTGCTAAAAGACTGTAACCTGAAGTAAATCAATCGATTTTTAAATAATTGATAATAGTTGTTAGGATACGAGATAACACCAAACCACAGTGAAAACAGTCTGCAAGATTTTGACCAGGCGGTGAGGTAGGCAGATACACTTAGTGCAAACCCAGTTAATTGTTTAAGAGAGGGTAATAATTAATTTCTCGTTGTGTTTGATCTTCTCCCACAGTTTAAGAACTCTCTTTCAACTCTCTTTCCATAACTTAAGCTAATACCTAAATTACCTAAAAATTTTCCATGTGCGAACAACCTTGTAGTAATTATACATAGTTATATATATATATATATATATATATATATATATATATATATATATATATATATATAACACATTACCACTTGACGAAGGCTCAAGTGGTGGTATATATATATATATATATATATATATATATATATATATATATATATATATATATATATATATATATATTATCAGAAAGCTACAAACGTCCTTTAATATCCAATTCCTCTACACTCGGAAGTAATATATTTTATATGATACCGAAGGGAATTTTAGGACTTATTATCACCTAAAAATTCCTTCGGTAACATATAGGAAATTCCGAGTGTAGAGTGAATTGATATTAAAGGACGTTTGTAGCTTTCTGATTGTATATGAATCACGGTGATGTGATAAAAGTCATAGTATATATATATATATATATGTGTGTGTGTGTGTGTGTGTGTGTGTGTGTGCGTGTGTGTGTGTGTGTGTGTGTGTGTGTGTGTGTGTGTGTGTGTGTGTGTGTGTGTGTAGTTATATATAGATATATATGAATGTCCCATCTGGAGAGATGTAACTTCAGTGAAAGAAAAACAAAGGTAAAGTAAAGTGGACAGGGTATGTACAAGGGGACGGAATAACACTAGATGGGGAGAGTATTAATATCCAGTGCAGGTTCTCTCAAGTTGAGAGCTTAATGAAGGATTAGAAGGACAAATCAAACAATGGGAGGGCTGAATAAGACTTAGAAACCAGATGGACCGAGATTTCACACGAAAGTAAGATTATGCTTATGCCTAGTACAGTCAGTACTGCTAAGCTTCAGTGAATCGTGACATGACAGTGTGACATCATCTTGAATATTTTGTCGAATAGGAATGAAGAGTCAAGAAAAGAATATTAGAAACCACTTGGCAGGATAATTATAGATTATACCATAAGGGACATGAAGGAAACTCCAAACGTCGATGAAGTGATGATGTAAAAGAGACGGAGAAGGCTTGGACACATTATTATGTGAGAGTGTCAGCTGGGTTCCTGTAGACGCCAGAGGAGTTGGAAGACCCAGACCTACTTAGGTGAGAAGGGAGGCTAGAGATGGGTGGGGATTTGTGAAAGCTAAAGCCCTGGAAAGACGTGAGTGGCGGAATTTCTTGGAGCTTTGGAGACAGTAATGATAATGATTAGTTCATGATATGAAAAAATCATTAGCTTCAAATTTTGTAAACAGGACCACGTGAGACACTGATGAATTGGTGGGTGACAAAAGCTATCAAGTTTGGTGTACACAATCTTAAATAAAACTGATTACGTAGAAAAAATAATGTTTTTAGGGTGAAAATGCCTATAAAATTCTTTTTTTTTTAAATCTCATAGTGAGAATGATAATTTCAATAAAATATTAAAGAACTAAATGGAAATGAAAGCTTGATACAAGAGGTTTTTGTAATTTGAATTTTTAATGTATTTGCAGGGGGTAATAAAAACTCACAAAACAAGCGGCTCTGTTATTCCTGCTTCGTACAGTTTAGCAAAATACCTTTTTAGTTTTCTGTTAAAAAAAATATTGAGGTGGTTTTGTCTGTCCGTCCGAACTTTTTTTCACTTTTTCAGCCCTCAGATCGTAAAAACTACTGAGGCTAGAGGGCTGCAAATTGGTATGTAGATCATCCACTCTCCAATCATAAAAAAATACCAAATTGCAGTCCTCTAGCCTCAGCAGTTTTTATTTTATTTAAGGTTAAGGTTAGCCGTGGATCGTGCGTCTGACACTGCCGAGTCCAATTCCGGAGGCGTCGCCGACGCACCTTCACTTCACCGCATTTGGGAAGAATCTGAGCACCGCCTGCTTGTAGCTGACTGAGAGTTACATACAGCATTATATGCTGTACAGAAAACTCGATTGCGCCGAAGAAACCTCAGCGCAATTTTTACTTGTTTATTTTCTGAACTCGGTTTTTGGTATCATTTCTAACGCAAATATAAGAAACAATGTAGACTTGATAAATGAATTAAATAGTGTTTGATATCACTGCAGGTTGCTAAGTTGGAAAAGCTTGGCCAACTGTATATAGCAATATACTACCGTACATACATACTACTGCTGACTTTATTTTTCAAATTAGTGTACAGATTAATAATGATTTTGGGAGCTTTGATGTGTCACTATTCGCAAGGGTATCTATTGATTATCTGCCGGAATTTTATCTGTTACCTGAGGAGCAGACTGCTAGATATACCATTCTCTAAGAATTTCTTAATAGAACTTATTAAAATATGCGTAAAAGAGAGTAAATTCGAATTCAACGGGAAATGTTACCCTCAAAATTTTTGGTACAGCTGTACGTAATCCTTTATATTTGACATGGTTTTATACAATATTATAGCCTTCATACAGATATATCATTTGCTCATCTTCCGCACTATAGATTATATGAGCTTTGCAGTCGAGAAAACATGCCAAGTGACATTTTTAAAATATTGAAGACGGATCTGTGATGTACAAGGATAAAACCAGCGAAAAATAAATTAAAAATACCTTGGCCCAGGATGGCGCTTGGCATGTTTCTCGACTGAAAGTCTCATATCTAAATGATTTTCTGTGATACCTAAAATGTAAATGTTATGCCAACACGATTATATTGATACTTATTTGTTTAAGGAATACTGGTGAAAGAAAGTCATTCCAAATGTGTTCATTAATAGCACAACCATCGAATACCTCAACATTTTCATTATTTCAAGACTTTCGAAATGCTTTCACATACATGCACAGTATTAGTGGCCTTGAAGGCCGAACGAAAGAAAGAAGAAAATATAACGAAGAGAGAAAGCATGCATCATAAGCTTACCGGTGGTGCTCACCTGCGAAGCCCAGCATTGGATGTCACTCGGAGCATCATCCTTCACCAGAACGATGTCGGTCAGTTTGCAGGAAACTCCGTCGAAGCAGAACATATTGCACCGGTCTTTATTCAGTGCAGCGAAAGCACACGTCATCTTGCGATCCACCTGGACCTGCTCAGTCCTTGTGCCCACAAGATTGAGCCGTGCCGAATTTGTCTCTCTAAGAGTCGAGTACTTGCCGATCAACTCTGCTCCGCAAAGCTCGAAGGAAAGCAGCGCCGCCAGGAATGAGACGATGATGAAGGACATTTCGAAAGAAGCCTCAGGGAAGGATGATGAGGAACGACCCGGCAGGACGCTGTACCCAACGTGTTTCCTGAAGCAGGACGACTTCGCTAATGGCGATACTCGACCACCGACTTAGCCCATTTGTACGATTCTCAAATATGTTTGGTCGTTGCCAAGGAGAGAATTCGGGCTTCCACGACCAAATAAAAAAAATCACATTGAATTTGTAACTAAACTGATGGCTAATAAAAGAAAATATCGATGGATAAAGGAATTCATTTGTACCAGTAATGAAAAAATTGAACTGAAACTCAGCTCCTTGCAAGAGGTTTCCTTAATTATATTTTTTCTGGTGTGACCGTTCAAGTCCACCTTTTTAATTTTTGTCCTTCTGCTGCTTTTCCTGGTTTGACACGTTTGTAATCAAACGCACTTCAGTTACACTGGCATTATCCATGGTGATTACTTATAACAAGGTGGTAAATTCAAACACAGAGAGGGTCCGTATAATTGCCGATCGTGGTCACATTCCGACACTTTCTCAAGTCGTTCTCAAATTGCTAAAAGAGAAAACCGTAATGTTGCATGCACAACCTTAGATTAACTTAGTAAGCAGTAATATTAACAAAAAATATTATAAACTTATAAGAAAATACAAAAAACAAGAAAATTAAAAACAAATCAAAACCAGCTAAAATCTAGAATTAGAAGTAACAGAAAACAAATCAAAATAAGGTCTGAGGAAATGACCAACTATCTCGATTCAAAATATGATGAAGGGGTCTTACCAGCTGCTGTCCTGTCTTAGGTCTGACAGCTCTATGTTATTCTGTTCGCAAAGTTGGGTTTTTGATACTGGATCCCATGTCCTTCACACCAGTTCTGGAGCAAGTGAATAGATAAAGTGATTTATTTAATTTTATGAAATTTATGCTGTCAAGACAAGCAGAGGGAGTTGGAGTGGTTGGACAGCAAGATTACAAAGAGGAATTGGGAATGGAGGTGGTAAAAGGTAAAAGGCTAAAAAGCAAAAGGCCGATTCAGGCACCATTCAGTAATTCCCGCAGTGCACCATGCCCTACCCCCTACAGGGACAAGCTAGCAATTGCTCTTTGATTTAAAAAAATAGCCTTAATTTACAGTTGCTATACACGTGAAGCCTTGCGTTAACTTGAGGTAACTGCTTAGAAAACAATCTGCTTTTCTTTCTCTCGAGATCTCTTGTATTAACAATGCATTAAAAGGGGCAAAAAAAGGCAATTTATGATCACAAAACAGAAAATTACGGCACAATGATGATGCAATTCATTTCTGTCCTAAAGCAATTCTTGTATTTTTAATAATTTACTAACATTTTTATCTCAATTTATTAATTTGTATTTTCTTTTCCAATAATTGATCTCTTTTTTCTGTATTTCCTATTACATTCTATTACTTCTTTCAAATGAACATAATATTCTTTGGAAGCTTGAATTTCAAGTCAATAGCCTTTATGGGCTCTTTTCATGTGAATAGGGTTCATCTTCTGAATAATAATAATAACAATAATACTTGTAAAGAACTCTCCTGAGAGTACTTAAGGATGTGTAAACCGAATTAGTCTTGTAATAACTTTTGTATCGATTGGTCAAACTGGTAAAACAATGGACAAGTGAACAGAACTGCTTAAAAGATGCGTGAGAAATTCACAGGTGAACAGTGGAATTTTTGTGTATGTCAGTGAAAACAATCATACAAAAAACTGGGCAGGAGCAAAAAAGATAGCTTATTCTGATAGTGCACCGGAAAGAAACATCATTGAGTCTAGTGTTATAAATGAAAGTTTTTGTCAGAACATGAATGTCAATCAAGGCTTGTGTAAATTTGATCCATTAATTTCAAAAGAAAAATGCAGGAAGTTTTAATTTTTTGAGAGACGGAGAAAAGGGACACAGGGCTCTCTCATTAATGACGGTAGGACTCTGCCTACAAACACATGTCCGGAGCAAATACTAGGTTTCCAACGGTCTGTATGTTCGCATGAACTGACTTTCTAACATTTGCATTGTGAATTTCTACCACTTTGCATCAGTCCTCTGGAGATGGATTAGTAATGAAGCCTACGCCGGTCAGGATTTACAACCGTTTTCATTTCTTCCCTATGTGTATATATATATATATATATATATATATATATATATATATATATATATATATATATATATATATATATATATACACATATATATATATATATATATATATATATATATATATATATATAATGTAATAATTTGGTCAGTTTTTATTCGTGGCCCTTAAAGTATATTCGTTCAGTTCAATTTACTTTCATTTTTGTGCCACAAGAAAAATTGGTTAAAGTTCTTTTCGCTCCCACTGAAAGTTGCTAATACTTGAGTGGTACCTCGCCCATGGAAGTTGTTCTTTCTCTTTTCATGTCCTTGATTCGGCTGACTGACTGTTTGGTGGTTACCTGTGCGTGTCCTCACATTTTGTGGGGACCTTTGGTCGAGTAAGGAGACAATGTGGATTCGGCTCCTTAACGTGGTTTCGCTGACCTTATCACGACAGGACACTTCAGTGGAGATTTTCTGCAGCTGGATGGCCTTGTTGTATCTGAGACCGTCCCTTCTTCTGTATCACGGAGGGCATTGCTGGGGCTCCCTTCTGTTTGGAGAGACGTTGTTGCGGCTTCGTCCTTTGTGCTTATAGAGAGGCATCTCCTGTCCTTTGGACTGGCGCCCTTCCTGTGTGTAGTGGAGGGCACTGGCTGTGCTCCCCTTTAATTTTGAAATTGGCCTTCAGTTACACCTTTCTTCCTCTGTCCACACCTATTGCTTCTGGAAGAACAGCCTGTCTTTCCCCTGGTGCTGCTTGTCTTCATGCTGCCAGTCTCCGGAGTCATGAGAAGGTCTGATTCTGTTTTATAGCAGGTGTTACCGGTTCAAATGACTCCCCCTAAATGTGACTCCCGGAGTCACTCGAAACTGGTTTGACAGGACTCCCCAGCCAATTGAAACTAGTTTGACGTCACTCCCCCAGTCATTTGAAACTAGTTTGACAGCACTCCCCATCAGGTTGAAATGACTCCCATTTTTGAACGCTCAAAATAGAAACAATACGCGAGTGATTACATTTTTATTACAAAATTCCAACTATATGTGAACAACGACATTGAAATGAAACCCTGACTTGTTCTCAAGATGCACTGTCTCGTTTACTACACTGTCTTTTTGTTTATGTATGTGCCATGTGTGAGTTGGACTGAACTTGACCCACACAAACATGTTCACATTGAACAGGTTGGCTGCTGCCAATATCTCCGTTGTAGTCCCCCAGACTTTATCCTGATGCATTGAATCATCTCTGGTCTTTTCGGTGATGCTAGCATAATCACATATTACACTCCTGATGACGGCGTGTTGGTCCTCTTCTCCGGTGATGGCATAATTATGACAATGAGCGGAAGAGACAGTTTCCGTCTCCTTCAGTGTCCTTAATTAGCTAGAAGTGGTTCGCTGGTGTTCTTGAAAATTTTATTTATTTTCCCGGGTGGACCTGACTTCTTTCTAAATTTCAGGCGTCCAGAGTTGTTGCAGATGTCTCGCTGCTTTGCGACCGTCAAAGGACAGAGCTTGTAATCAATCTCCTGTTGCTCATCCCCGACGATCTGGACACTTGGAGATGGCGGAGATAACGGTAGTGAGGAGACTTTTGAAGCAGCGCGTTCGAAGAAGGGCTTCAGGTTGTATCCGTTTACCTTCTTTTTGAGGGCAGTTTTCGTAGTTGCATTAACAAGACAGTATAGTCCCTTTTCGCAAACTTGAACCACCTCGTTGGGGCCATCCCACGGATCAGTCTGCTTACCTCCTTTTCTGTCAGCTCTGCGAAGGTTGTAACGCAGCACCTTTTCGCCAACGAAAACATTTTTCTGTTTGTATCGCCTCTTCACAAAATCAGCTTGTTTTACCTGGGCAACTCAGTGTTGGCATCAGCTTCCTTGAAGACAACATCCTGTAAGAAATTTACATAAGTATGGTATATGGATGATTATATATGGATGATATATATATATATATATATATATATATATATATATATATATATATATATATATCTATATATATATATTCTTATAAGAAATTTCGTTATATAAACGAAACAAAAAAGCCAACCTGTAATGTTTCAAGCTTTGAGAGAATTGCTTGGAAATCTGCCTCATCAAATTCGAGATCGTCCTGATCAGATGTAAAGCCAGCGAACTCATTGTCCGCATAGATTGGTAGTACAGGTTCTTGGCCATACAACGTCTTGAATGGTGAAAACTTGGTGGATGCCTGGACTGTAGATCTAAGAAAAACAAAATTAATAAACTATCAAACAGCACACACTTTTCGGTAAGTACAGGTTTACCTCGATATGACTTACCTCAATGCAAATAAGACACCGTGAAAACATTTATGCCAGTTTTCATGTTGATCACTCAGAGTTCGAAGAAGAAGATTTTGAACAGTTCGGTTGCTGCGCTCGACTAATCCATTACACTGAAATTAATAGAATATATTCGCTTTAAACTAATTAAATTGTTATAATCATAATTCATATGATAAAATAATTGTTTTAAATTAGCAAAACTTTTATAAATATTACAATTACTTGCGGATGATATGCAGATGTGATTCGCTGTGTTTTTCCAGGGAAGGTGTGGAGCGCTTCTGAGACTGAGTTCACAAACTCTCTTCCCTGGTCATTGATTTGTATGGCAACACATCCATGAAGACGGATAATGTCCTCATACAAGAACCGAGCCACTTCCACAGCTTCCTTCGATTTTAAAGGACGACCCTCGATCCACTTTGAAAAATAACAAACGGCCATCACAGTGGCGACATGACCGTCGGAAGACCTGAAAAAAAAGTGTAAACAAAGCAACAGCTTCGATTTATTGGAAACTAGCCCAATTACCCACGCCTGCGCCTTCAGGAGGGAAACGCCTTTGTAAATGAAATATACTTATCCAAACGTCAGGCCTGGTTCTTGTAGCTTCAGAATATATATGGTTATGGGGTCTATCTCCAAAACCCTAGAAATAATAGCTTGTTTTTACCTGCACCTTCAGGAGGGAGACGGCCTTTTTGAAATAAAATTTACTGATGGGGACCCTTGGTCATATAGTTTCAGAATAGATTGATTAGTCCACATTCTCCAAAAAGAGTTGCTTGTTTTTTGCACCTTCAGGGACGCCTTTAGAAATGACAGATTTTGATTACAACTTTATTTTAGTAGATGTATAATTCCCCCAACCAACCCCGCTGTTGCGCCACCAATCATCTTTGCATTATAGGTCCAATCATGACTTTTATCCCCTGTCAGTTTTGGTCCACCTTCTTGAAAACAGTGCTGGCTTTCTGTCACTGTGACCAGTTTTGATTGTTTCAATTAGCATCTGCTGTAATGTTGCGCCAGCAATATCTTTGCATTATGCGGTCCATCACTTTGACCCTGTCAACATGGCCTCCCAAAGAGACAGCTTCGTCACTGTCACATCTGCAAGTGATAGGTAAAAAAAAAGCTGATTTTATATCATATTGACCCTAAGGAAGCGAACATCTGCAAGGATAGGTATAGAAATATTTATATATATATATATATATATTTGAAATTTATGCAAAGCTGTATGTCTCGTTGCTGAATAGTCAAGATTTTCTCAAGTACTGTAAAAATCAATAAAAACAAACAAACAAACTACTCACCAGTTAAATCTTTCCTGTTCGGTTTATGGACAAATTTCAGACAGTTGTCTTGGATGACGAAAGATCGACACTTTCTCCTAAAATTTGCTTTTTTCCCCTTGTCGTTCCCTAAATGTTCAGGGTACGTATTTGACACCAAAAACTCTTTCACTTCATTCATTTCCTTGGAGAACTCCATAGCATCACCGCAGTCAACTCAAGGCACAGTGACAGTGACAATCCCATTGATCTGTATTTCTGAAGTCTATTCAATTTGGATATATCCTTAGGCCACGCCCCCTCAGGGTACTATATCATACGTCATAGATGAAAATTAAAATTAATTACATGAGGTCTGTTCACAGGTGATTTACTAATTGAAGGGACTGTAATGTTACATTTTTCAATAAACCCCAAGAGAAAATCATAATTATAACTAAAAGGCAGGCAACTGGGTTGCCTATCGCGCTTCATCACCCCCCCCCCCATATCCCCGACTACTCACTCCGACATCCCATTAGGCGCCAGCTTAATTCCTGTAAACGGTTATTTTAAAATTTCGTCACCGACAAACTGCTTGTTTACAGAACATTCTCTGCTCTGAATGACCTTTTTTCTCACATTTCCCAAAATATTTGCATAAACTCGTGTTACACCCTGTATTATCAATGATACTATTACATTATTATTCCATTATCGTTTCATTTACCACTCTCTCTCTCTCTCTCTCTCTCTCTCTCTCTCTCTCTCTCGTGTATGGTCTCACATGGTTAGATACGTCATAGCGTAGGTTATAACATGTATGTACGTATGTTGCCATGGTTTATTTAGCTACGCAATGCAGTGTTTTGCGAAGTGTTGCAGGTTATAATTTTGAGATCCATTTTGCCGTGAATATTCACTTTTCCAAGGTGCAGAGGTTCATTCGACGGCAGAGTAATTTAAAACCACTGAGGAGTCATTTCAAACTAGCGGGGAGTCGTTTGAAACTAGTTTCAAATGACGGGGAGCAGACTGAACCTAATTTGAGTTGACTGGGGGAGCCTTCTGAAACGGGGATTTGAACCGGTTACACCGGTGAAGATATAAACCGTGATTACTTTGTATCGACGTTTCTGGCGCTCGACAGTGTGCTGTTGTTATCCTCCGGCTTCAAACACCTTTGTGACTCTGGGACCGTTTTGGGACAGCCATATGTGTAGTGCTGCAACTTAGATTAAATTCATCGTTTATAGATTAAATTCATCGTTTATGCACCTTGGTGTTGGGTTGATTAAATCGTCTGTATTAATAAGTAATTTATTATGTAAATCTTATGTTTAATTAAGTATTGATTAACGTTATCGTCTACTGAGTTCAGGGCTTTACAATAACAGGTTCCTTCCCTTCCTCCTTCTAAAACCCGTCTCTTGGCCCATCCAGATTTTTCTGGGGTTTGTTCCTATAATTGATATTTGTGATAGATATTTAAATTTGTTTACTATTTTCTTTTATCATCTTTGAGTGCTTTTGTTTGTGCATTTGGTCTGTTGGTGATCTAGCTCCTTGGACTTAATCAGAATTTGTGGAATTTACCATTGAAATGAGAAAAGCCTGTTCATGCTGCTCATAACTTTTAGGTATTTGTGAAGAGGACCTATTTTCATTTTTTCAACAGTGGTGATGTGTGATAAATGAACCACGTGTTAAAGCTATTTTAATTTTATATATGTTTATATATATACAGTATATATATATATATATATATATATATATATATATATATATATATATATATACATATATATATATATATATATATATATATATATATATATATATATATATATATATACATATATATATATATATGTATGTATATAAATAGGTAAAACTGAACACCGTCGATGTCCGCCAATTTGGTTCCCGCCAGTCGCCGACCGGGGCAATTACGCCCCTTTTTTTCATTTTTTACGCTTGTATTTTGTTTGTTTATGATATTTAGTATCTCTTGTGTATGCTTTTACGTTCATCGAAAAGGGCTGGAAGTCTGGCGCCCATTTTTATGTAAATGGTTTAGTAGTCTTCAGTTTTACATTACACATACACACACATATATATATATATTTATATATAATATATTATATATATATATTATATATATATATATATATATATATATATATGAATGTCTTTACTGTAATACCACAGTATAATATGAAGATAAAATGGCCCATAAAACAATATTTGAACGTTGCAACCATCATATTTCGGGAGCACTTCCTTCTTACCCTGTTCACTGGTAAAATATGGACAGATGAAATGTTACAAGAGTATATATACAAAGCATATGTAAGTGTGGCATTAAGTCTCCGATGGCATGTAGGTGACTGTTTCCCAAGAAGGAGGGAAAATAAATAATTCCCTAGGGGTTTTTGGCCTCATTAACTCCCGTTTGGCGTTGCGTCTGATGGTCGCGTTTTCTGGAATACCTGCTTGAGAAGAGGCCTGAGGATTAACCCGTCGATGTCATCCGATTTTCAATGTCCTCCTGACAAGTTCATATCGTTGGTTTGATTGATGATAGCAGATTCCAGCATCTTTCTTTTGTACGGACAGCTACTTTTGAAAACCAGCTCTGCCCCGCTCCAATTTATGGAATGATGTAGGATAAGTGTGTATCATGTTACTGATATCAGTAATACTACTGAATGGAATGTTGTTATGTGTATGGTTAGCAACGTATTACCTAACTCCGTCTGCGCCAAGATTTTGGCGCGAACGTCAGTTGCCCTGTACCCACCATAGGATTGAGACGCTTCTGTAATAAACCATCAACACGGGAATAGTGCCTCTTACTTACCCTGCCCAAAGAGTATCCTGTATGGCGCAGTGATGTAGTATTACGCAGAAGGTCGGGGTTTCGTAGAAGATCGCTGAAAAGCACCCCTAGATTAATAAGACCTAGAGACACCAGAAGCGGCATCGGCGATGGCGCAACAGTGGATCTAAACACATTAGTTTGGGCAATAGGTACGGCCATACGAACAGGTGGGAATAACTCATTGCTAGGCAGGGGGAACAGCAAGCATATTTCCCCCCAAAATTGCATGTATGTGATGTCAGCGAAGGATTTTAGGCCCTGGAAGCGATCTACGGAAGACTGGATAAAAATCAGCAAGTTTTCCCGTGATGAGGCAGTAATGAACATCAGGCTACTATGTGAAGACAAATTGCACAGTGCAATAGACGCCCAATTCTCTTCAGCCACTTGGAATGCCCTAGGGGTAGAGGACTCCTTTGATGCCCTAAGACAAATAACCACGAAGACAGCGAACAGAGCAGTTGTGTGGGATAAGTTCTTCACAGGAAGACAGAGAGGAGAAGAAGAAACGGCAAAGGAATACATCTAAAGGTGCCAGCGGGAGGCCCTCGAGTGTGCGTTTGCGTGCCCTAAGTGCAGAGAGGATTTATGTGAATGTGTACTGGCAGGTACAATTGTGAGCGGCATACGGAATCAAAAGTTAAAACAGGATATTTTAGAAAACTTTGATAAGTTTTTCTGTTAGTGCAATCATGGCAAAGTGAGGCATTAGGGAGGCAGTTGGGAATTTGAGTCCCCACACAAAGAGGGGAGTGAAAGAGTTCAACGAGGCGGGCATCGAGAGGGAGGAGGAATCGTCGTTGCCACTGGAAAAAGTAGCAGAAGTGAAGACAATTTACCAGAAAAAGGAGGAAAATGTGGCGAAATCGAGCTCCAAGGCAAGAGTGAAATGTGAGATTTGCGGGATTGCGCACCTGAGGGGCCGTGCCAATTGCCCTCCTAGCGCTGAGGAATGTTTTCACTGCGGAAAAACAGGACACTTTGCCAACTAAATGCCCAGCATGGAATAGTGTGTCTTGCTTACCCTGCCCATAGAGTATCCTATAAATGGCCTTTATCCCTGATATGTAAGAAAATCCCCAAACTCCCCGAAGCATACCATACTGATCTTTTGTGCTCTATTAATCTTTGCGAGAGGGATCTACCCGTCTCCCCCATATAAATCTCATTACAATTGTTGCACGGAATCTTGTAAACTCCGGCTTCCTCCTCATTTTTATTTAAGTATGCGTTAATGAGCGAGCTCCTGATGGATTTGGGATAATGGAAAATAAAAGGATTGTTAGACCTGAGTTGTCCTGTGGCTTTTTGGATGTTTTCGTCGTACGGAAGCTTTATTTTGTTGTTAAAATCTATTTGTCTGTTGTGAGTGGGACCTCTGTAGTGTATTTTATTCGCTTTGTTAATAGCCCTCTCGATAATGCGTAGTGGATAGAGCAGGTGCATTAGGTGTTGGCAGATCGTGTTGAATTCATCAAAGTCTCCCCAGCTATTGTCCCAGAAAGTAAAAATATCATCTATGTATCTAAGCCAGATCATATTATGGGGTTTGATAGACGACAAAATTTCTGTTTCGAAATATTCCATGTACAAGTTTGCTAGAAGGGGAGATAGGGGACTGCCCATGCTACAGTCTAATTTTTGTTTGTAAAAATTACAGTTGAAAGAGAACACGTTGTTAGTTACACAAAGGTTGAATAGTTTTAGAGTTTTATCTATGCCAAGAGGGAAATGGTCTTCATATGGTTGTAACTTCCTCTTTAAAAAGACAACACGTCGGCGATCGGGACTTTTAGTAAATAATGACTCGACGCCTAGGCTGAGTAATTTGGTGTTATTTGAGGGGATGTTTAAACTATTAAATTTTAGTATAAAATCCTCTGCATGTTTGACGTGGGAGGATGAGAAGGTTCCTAGAAAGGGTAATAACAGGTCTGCAAGCCATTTTGATAATTTACACATGAAAGGGCCCCTGCTAGATATTAGATATTACGGGGCGTAAAGGAATCCCATCTTTATGTGTTTTCGGGAGGCTGTAAAAATAGGGGAGAGAGGAGCTGATCATCTTGAATGTCTCTAGTAATTCTGTGGTCTTCTTATTAGCTCCTATGCTTCTGACTGATTTGTTAAGCTGGGCGGCAATATTTGTTGTGGGATCTTTTGTTACTTTATCATAGGTCTCTCCATCGTTCAGAAGTTCTTGAACTTGAGTGATGTATGTCACCTTATCTAAGAGAACTATTTTCCCGTCTTTGTCAGATTTGTTATTAGGATTTCCTCCGTTTTCGTTAACCTAACTAACGCATTTTGTAATCTTTTCAGGAGCGAATTTTTGTTGTTATTTTGCTCCAAGACATTTAGCAAAATGCCTTTGAGACATGCATCTTTTTTGTCATAATGTTTTTGCAAAATGTTTAACAAATACGACTAAGAAATTAAGATTACTCTCGGGACCTGGTTTTAGAGCGAATGAAACGCCAAGATTTAAAACGTCTGTTCTTCTGCGGTGAGGGGATGGTCAGAGAGGTTCAGCACATTATTGGGTAAGCCAAGATTATTCCATACACTGTTCCTAATCAGTCTTTTTAATTTGTTGCCCAGATTTCTGGAGTGGGTCTCGCTATTTTCAATAGCACCTGATAGCACAAAATATGAAAGCTATTTGCACATACCATCATTCCTGCACATGAGGCGAAGCGATGTGGCCAGCCCACATATTTTTCTTCTCATCACATAGATGTCTTGGTGTGTGGTATGTATTCTGTCTTGGAGGAATGTGCAGATGGAGTCCGGAAATGGGTCTGAAGCTGATGTCCATGCCGTGAAGCCATACATTTTGAGAGAAACTTGTTCTTGTAGGCATTCTTGCAGAAAATTTTTCTGATTCTTTCTCTTGTGTAACCCATGAACTAGTCATTCGTACCGTCTAAATATGTACTTGACAGCTGGGTTGGAGCCGAAAATCTGACGTAAACTTTGATTTTCCGTAATGGGCAAAAATTAATGTCTTTTACTGCAATACCACAGTATAATATGAAGATAAAAAGGCCCATAAAACACTATTTGAACGTTACAACCATATATTTCGAGCACTTCCTTCTGTGCCCCAGTTCATTGGTAAAATATGGACAGATGAAATGTTACAAGAGTATATATACAAAGCATATGTAGGTGTGGCATTAAGTCTCTCATGGTATGTAAGTGAACGTTTCCCAAGAAGGAGCGAAAATAAACAATTCCCTAGTGGTTTTTGGCCTCATTAACTCCCGTTTGGCGATGCGTCTGGTGGTCGTGTTTCCTGGAATATCTCTTGAGAAGAGGCCTGAGGATTAACCCGTTGATGTCATCCGGTTTTCAGTGTCCTCCTGACTAGTTCATATTGTTGGTTTGATTGATGATAGCAGATTCCAGCATCTTTCTTTTGTACGGACAGCTACTATTGAAAACCAGCTCCGCCCTGCTCCAATTTATGGAATGGCCTTTATTCCTAATATGTAGGAAAATCCCCGATCTCTCCGAAGCATACCGTACTGATCTTTTGTGCTCTATTAATCTTTACGAGAGGGATCTACCTGTCTCCCCCAACATAAATCTCATTACAATTGCTGCACGATTTACGTGGGGGAGACAGTTAGATCCCTCTCGCAAAGATTAATAGAGCACAAAAGATCAGTACAGTATGCTTTGGAGAGTTCGGGGATTTTCCTACATATCAGGAATAAAGCCCATTCCATAAATTGGAGCAGGGCGTTTTCAGCCTATTTCGCTGGTTTTCAAAAGTAGCTGTTCATTTACAAAAGAAAGATGCCAGAATCTGTTATCATCAATCAAACCTGTAAAGTTCTCATTTTTACATTGAGCAAGTTTTCTGTGACGTTGTCCCGTTTTCTTCGCCTATACAATTAGTCACGCCTAAGTCTGCCGCTATATGCCAGGTCTTGAAAAAAATTCAATCATTTAAAACTGTGTATGTATTTGTTCACTTGTTGTCAATTGTGTTATCTTGTATTTCTTCGTATTTCTTCGTTCAGGCATCAAGATTATATCCAATTTGAGTTCTGTCCATTTTTACATTGTAAAGTGTACTCGTTCGCTGTATATTACTGTTAATTATTATCGACCTCAGGTCACTCACGATCTCATTGTCTTTCGCGGCTCTGCGCAAGTCTGCCTCTATATAAACTGCCTGGATCTTGAATAAAGTAGCAGTTCTCTTTTACATGCTCGTTTTTTTTTTTTTTTTTTTTTTTGCACCTCTTACAAACCAACCACATGAACTTGTCAGGACATTGGAAATCGGATGACATCAACGGGTTAATCCTCAGGCCTCTTCTCAAGCAGGTATTCCAGAAAACACGACCATCAGACGCAACGCCAAATGGGAGTTAATGAGGCCAAAAACCACTAGGGAATTGTTTATTTTCGCTCCTTCTTGGGAAACGGTCACCTGCAAACCATTGGGGACTTAATGCTACACCTACATATGCTTTGTATATATACTCTTGGAACATTTCATCTGTCCAAGTTTTACCAGTGAACAGGGGCACAGAAGGAAGTGCTCGAAATATATGGTTGCAACGTTCAAATATTGTTTTATGGGCCTTTTCATTCGTATATATATATATATATATATATATATATATATATATATATATATATATATATATATATATATATATATATATATATATATATATATATATATATATATATATATATATATATATATATATATAATTATAATGTGTCAACTAAGCAGTGGAATACCGAAGTGTTCAGTTTCTGGAGAGGGTAAAGTTCACCCAAATCTGATCATTCTTCAAGAGTGGAATATAAATGAGGTTGTCCATGAAATTCGTTTTTTGTAAGACAGCACACAGCGTATGAGAAAACGAATGTTTGGGTAACTAATGGTTTCTAAATTACGGGAAGATATCTCTCAACCCAATTCAGTGCTAACAGGGAAAACACGCTAATATTATTAATGAATAGCACCACAACTCTCTCTCTCTCTCTCTCTCTCTCTCTCTCTCTCTCTCTCTCTCTCTCTCTCTCTCTCTCTCTCTCTCTCTCTCAAAATCTTACGAGTACTCACGGGTTGATTTTCAGGCTTTAGAGGACTTGCTATATGTCACCTTGCATCTATAAGTTACTTGCGTAACTTCAAAGTATGAACACTATACAAAGTATATCAGATCAAATTATATTCACCATTCACTAAAACTGGATCTCAGGTAAATGAAATAAAATGGAAGGGTATTGAAACGCACTTATTGAATTTGAACATTAATAACTACAGGGTTAAGATATCAATTGGGTAATTATATAGGAGGTAAATGGAAATAAATTGTTCAGAAGGGATCACAATTCAATGGCACATAAACGAAACAAAGTTACAATAAGGTATAAAGAAACAGGGCAATCGCCCTTTCTAAATCCACATTACACACACACACGTCACAACACGACACCAAAAATTGAGCCAAGAAGCTTTTCATTCCGTTCTGCTGCATTCGGGTTTTATTGCGGGAGAAAAGGAGACGAGATATACAATTAACGCGAATACAGAACTGATTTACAAAGTTCATATTAACAAAAAAGACTTTCAGATAATTGTCAGGTTCGTTATCAAAAAATAAATTCTAAACATAATACTCAGGAATTTCAACATATTTTTGAATTGTAATGAATTAATTGGTGGTAAGTGACAATACAATTTTGGGCGATGTCACGCCCATACAATTCACGCAACTTACGCATAGACTCTCGCAAGATGGCGCAGACGGCTACCCTTCCTTTGCCACCCTCGGGACCTCTTGACACGAACACGATCTGATAACACCTTCAACCACTACCATATGTGATATTTGCAATAAGTCATTCTCATTTTCTTAAAAATGAGGATAATCAAATAACTATATGAAACAAGTAAAGAATACGCCAGGGTTTCTTCAGCGCAATCGAGTTTTCTGTACAGAGTACAATCAAGGCCGCCGAAAATAGATCTATCTTTCGGTGGTCTCGGTATAATGCTGTATGAGCCGCGCCCCATGAAACTTTAACCACGGCCCGGTGGTGGCCAATCCTATGGCGTTGCCAGAAACACGATTATGGCTAACTAACCTTAAATGAAATTAAAAAAAAACTACTAAGGCTAGAGTGCTGCAATTTGGTATGTTTGATGATTGGAGGGTGGATGATCAACACACCAATTTGCAGCCCTTTAACCTCAGTAGTTTTTAAGATCTGAGGGCGGGCAGAATAAAGTGCGGACGGACAGACGAAGCCTGCACCATAGTTTTCTTTCACAGAAAACTGAAAATCAGACTAAATAATATTAGAGTGTCATTCTCAGATAGATGTAGTTCGTTTACCCTTATTATCATGACATATAATGGAGGTGTGCGTATTTCTACATAATTCTTAAACTGATACATTTGGATTTCACACGAATAACATGTACAAATAACAAAGTCTTCGTCTGGCGGTTACCTGGCAGAAGACAAGTCACGATTAAAAAAAAAATCAAATTGATAATTTCTTATGACAACAGACGATACTAATAGTTCTACAGTAAGTAAGAAACAGATCATATGAAAATATGCTAATACATAAAAACATTATTATCAAAAGATTGTTGGGCGGGAAATTTCCCACATGCAATACCAAAATAGGGTCTCCAACCATGAAACTCATTCAGTTGCCTAATCAGTCATTGTTCATAACAGATTATTTATAGATATGCAAATTTTCAAAAGCACTTTTGGACATGGACCTCATATGAGGTTTCGATGACAGTTTAGTCACTGCTCTCTCCACTGAGACTTCCAAGAAGGGTATGACGCAACAAGCTGACATGCCCACAATTGTACATTTATACTCATGAAAAAAATCTTCAAGTGAATGTGAACAATAACCAAAATTATATAAAAATGAAATCATTAGATCATTAGTAGCCGTTTGGTTTACAGATCGAGTCCCCTCCCATTGGGAAATGTATGCACAACAAATTGATTCTTGGGTGAAGGTCTGACGCTGACCAGTTCAACGAAAGTTGCAACTTCCATGTGCTAAACGTTTTTTGAGAATGCTTCGTGTAAAAGTGATTTTAACACTTCCTGATAATTATCGACATTTTGATAACTTTTTTCCCATTTTCAGCTTTGTTTTCCCATTTCGAGAGATGTTAAGTCTTTTGGTATGCTATTTTTGCTTTGCATGTTTTACCACAAGTACCTTTCGTTCTTTGGTCAGTATTTGGGCTTTGGACATTCTCCCATTGCATAATTTCCTCATGGTTTTGTGTCATTCTTATTTTAGTTTGTCTTGTATATTACATGTTACACAATTCAGCATATCCTCTGTTATTCTTATTTTAGTTTGTCTTGTATATTACATGTTACACAATTCGGTATATCCTCTGTTCCACCATGTAGATGTTTCTCCTGCGGGTGGTCCTCTGCTGGCCGCCTTCTTATTCACAGAGCTCTGTATTTGCATTGAATGATTCAGATCGCATTGAAGGCCACCGATCCAAAGGACTTTTTGGGCCAGGATAATTCTGAGGAAAACTGGACAATGGACTCGTTCATTATTATATGGGTTAAACTTCTTTCGAGTTATTTGCCACACAATTTCTAATTATTATTCAACAGATTTCACATTTTTCACACAATTGATGTTATGAAAATCACTGAAGTCTTAATATCGAATTTTTCCAAAGTCTTGTTTCACCAAATTGTACAAAGTGGTCAAGGTATAGAATGAAAAAAAACTAAGCAGAGACCATTAAAGAATGGTATTTTAAGTACCAGTTGTAATGTTTCAGGCATTGTGTTTGAATTTTTTCAAGAAAATTGTTTTCACAAATTCCATTTTTCAGTTCTGTCAGAGAACCTAGTAAGGCCACAATATTGCACATCTTCAGATCACTCCTGTTATTTTTCCTTTTTAATTTTAAGAAGGTCTCCTAAAGACAATTATGTAACACAAAGTCTGTTTGATGAAAAACTTACCTTAAAACACAGCCTCACATGTTTCTGTTATGAAAACTAGCAACAAGGATCAAGTGAACAAGAAAGTTCCTTTCGTTAAACTGTATATTTCCAATACTGAACGATAAGACTACAGAAGTGAATATGTATTTCAACTGGCTGTCTGAAATCATAATGTGTAAAGCTTTGTGTGCATCTGTATATGGGTATTCACTCTGATCAGGGTGCCAACATAGAACACGGCAAAATACTGGAAATTGGGTGATGTTCTGGAACTGCGTTAGTAAATGACCTGGTTCCAGGTACCTCAGCACTGTTTCAGGAACACCACATTTCAAGTTCCAAAGCCAGGTGCAGAGTTTTAAGACTCACATTGATGAGCACAAGAGACTGTTTCCTGTCCACACAAATTGTTCTAGTTTCTTAACATGTAGAGTATTTTGTTTAGTCTTTTATCTACCACTGATTGCACACATTACCTACAGTTTCTTTCTTTGCATAATACGGATTTTCTTATCACATTTGTTGACAGATTTATCATTAACACTTCCTGTTTGATCAATTCAGATTAAGGCAGCCTTGTGCTGGCACGGGCTCTTGACTTGTTCTTGGGCAGTGCATAAAACATTTTTCTTCTTGACTGCATTTGTCGATTCCATGACAGTTACAATTTCCTGTAGACAAGGTCAGAATGTGTTCACACATTTAATGACCATGTCCCTTTCCTGCTGACAGATTCTGTATATTTGCCAAGTCCATGATTTTTACACCTTCCTGTAACCTTATTCTGAGTGATTTCATCTACTCTATGCTATGACACTACCCGGTGTAAACTCTGAAGGTTTTACTTATTCCATGACCATGAGATTTACCTGAGAAAAATTCTCTTGTGTTGTTTCATATTCCCTGACCATAATACTTTCTTGATGTAAAATGATAAATGTTTTAGCCTATTCATGACCATTACCCATTCCTATGAACAAATTTTGAATGTTTCCTCTTGGTCTGTGACCATTATTGTTATTTGTATACAAATTCAGAATCTTTCCTGTTCTATACCATTATAATTTCTGGTCAATAAATTATTGATGTTTCCACGTATTTGATTAAACATTAGACCTTCTTGTAGACAAGACATGTTTATGATAATGACAAATACACTATTACATAATGGTTCGTTTTAGTTCTAGCTCTTATTAAGTTTCCAACTGAAGTTACAATTTCCCCCCTTCATTTTCTGAGTTTCCCAGTTTTCTCACTATTTTGTGTCATGAAGACTGGATTAACCCGTTGACCCTCTTCCTGCCAGAATCACAAGGCCATCCTTTAATCTCTAATGTTATATTGTGTGGGCCATGCACCTCGGCCACATCTGAATATTACCGCCAAGGTCGGCAGCCATCATAAGCACACTCGCTGCCATGTGGTCTCGAGTCACCGACATCTCATGAACCATGTGGTCTGGATCGCCCAAAGTATTGCTGTTGTAAGTACCTTTCCGCCTGCGTTCTGAATCAAAAGTGGATCAGGTCTCGACAATAAAACAGAGTGTATGAGAATAGTTGTTCATCCGTGTTTTCGTCAGAGGTAACCTTCAGGTCCAACATATTCTCTCTATGTCATTTTAATACCTGTATCCTACGTACCGACTTCTTTTATGCACTGATTCTTGTTAGTTCCTTTTATGAATGTCAATTTCTCCTTTCTCTTCTTTACTCCTCTAAGGTCTTTCTTATCCATTTAATACTCCCTTCTTTATTTCCATTCCCAGTGGCCTATTGTCGTTGATTCCCCGTGGTGGTCTCCTTAGCTTGGGTGAGAATAGATAAAATACAGCTAGTTCTCTCTCGAATGGCGGGGAGAGAAGTAAAGGTCATCTGCTGTAGACCAAAAAAGTGTAGCGACCAAATTGCTGCTTTATAACCAGCTGAAGTTTTTTTTTTTTTTTTTTTTTGGCTAGAAGACTGCCTCCTAGTCTTGCTTATAGTGAACTATGCTAGCTTCCAATCATAATGATATTGTTGATGCTAATGGTCTTGTTTTCTCTTAATTCAGAGAAGTGAGCATCCGTTAGTACTCACACAATACCTTTGAAGTGGCGTCGCAACTGCTATCAGCCAGACGGTAATTGGACATGCGCTGCAGTCTTATGCAGTCTCCTGATCCATTGGGCTCTATGCTTGAATAGTAACTGGTGTTAAAGGGACTGCCATCAATCCATCCTGAAGTCACAAGCGCTCCCACCCAATAATCGAAATCCTCTGAAAAAATATAAATAAGAGCTCCGTAGTTGCCTAGGAATTACCGATGGACTGTAAAGGAGAAATGTTCATAATATGTCAGTGCTATCTAAATCACTGTTTTGGGTGCATGGATGGTGAAAGAGGCAAAAAAAAAAATTACACAAAGTAATGGGAAGATATTTTGCAGGAATGATGGGGAAAATTATAAAACAAGATCCTGTACCAGAGAAGAATTCGGGCAGAAAGTGGACACGACAGAGACAATGAAGAGAGCTCATTGCATCTCCTAATTCTTTAAAGAGTCCAGGAATGTGTTGAGGACCGAATGGTTTCCTCCATCATGCGGGAAATGGAAACACCAGAAACACCCTTACCTCCATTCACCATCATGTAGTCAGCGAGGGCAGGGTAGTTGACTGGCGTGACCAGGTCCCCCCCTCGTATCTGGCATGCCGATCGCGCAGCAGACCAAGTGTAATTGTACTGCAGAATGGAGATGCAGCCAACGTTCGGTATCTGCTGGTATGGCACCGGGCAGGGACCTGTTGAAGTACAGTAGCTTCAGATCGATTTCACTTAATAATTGCTCAGTAGACTTGCAGTGCTTATCTTAGTGCTTGCATGTATGTATGTCTTTACCATTAGACCTAATTTGACCTCCACCAACTGGGCTGTTTATAGCTGGGTTAGGTTTTGTGTGTGTGTGTGTGTGTGTGTGTAGGTTAGGTTCTAGTGTGGACCGAAGTCTAGATCTGGAACCAGGCTTTTGTTATCAAGTATGTTTCAATTGTGACTCATGCATAGGTAGAGAAAATGACACCTTTCTGGTGTTTGGTAAAAAAGCGTAAAGGATGCTGAATATCTATTGTGACTAGGCTTACTGCATTCTAGTACTAATATAAGAAAACATAAATGATGCGAAGTTCTTTGGTAACAGTAGTTTCATTGGCAGTTGTTTGAAATCAGCGTGGCTTGTCTGTTTTCCTTTTTTTATCAATTTCCTTTATTATTATTATTATTATTATTATTATTATTATTATTATTATTATTATTATTATTATTATTATTATTATTATTATTATTATTATTATTATTCAGTAGATGAAACCTATTCATCTGGAACAAGCCCACAGGGGCTATTGACTTGAAATTCAAACTTCCCAAAGGATATGGTGTTCATTAGGAAGAAGTAAGAGGATGTAAAGTGAAATACAGAGAGAAGAGATCCCACTTACTAAAAAATACCCGGTCCATACCCCGACTGAGGCTGAGGGCAGCTTCATTTCTCGTAAGTGGGGACTTTGCTACACCCACAAGTGATGCATCATCGGCGTTCTGAATAATCTTGTTTTTCAGGCCAACAACCATATCACTTGTATACACTAAAAATAGCAGTGGACCAAGAACACTACCCTGCGGAACTCCAGGCATAGTAGGTCTTGGTTCACTAAAGATCTCATCCACAGCAACTAGCTGCTCCCTACGTGTTAGGGAATCTCGAAGTAATCCTAAAACATATCTGTATTTGATCTCCACCCGCTGTTCTAGCAACCCCATTCCATAAGGTAAACTATAAATTAAATTACCTAAAAATCCTCCGTGCTGAAGCTACTTGCATGAATACTCTCCAACTGGTCTGAATCTTGCAGATTTATTTCATAGGGATCTCCCATTATCCCGTATCATAAGATCAACTACCAATGACTTACAAATTGATAGACTTACTCTAGGTTCGAATCTCTTAGTGTATATATATATATGTATATATATATATGCATATATATATATATATATATATATATATATATATATATATATATATATATATATATATATATATATATATATATATACAGTATATATATATATATTGTCATAAACTGGGTGTCTTGGTTGGGGGAAGAATTGAACAAATTTGAAAATGGTGACTGCAAAGGGACCAAGTGCACCCAGATTGTGAACAAAGGAAAAGTTATTTGAAACTTCCTTAGATTTTCCCTGGTTTTACAATTAAATGAGGAAGGTCACCATTTTGGAATTAGAATTCTTTTACAATTTACAGGGGTTTAATTACAGAGACTTAGCAATGAAACAAGGAGACAAACAAAACAAAATGGTAGCCGATGGGCAGACTCATTAATTGGATACGTAGAACAATAATGCAGTGATTGGCAACAAGCAAGCTGATTAATAAGGGGGCCAATGTACAATACAATTATTCCAGTTACAATAAAAATAGCTTAGTCATGCCCCGATTACACTAAATAGTCTCAGTTAGATGCTACAAAGGAGGGAACTCCAGGATGGGGAAAATAATTCATATAAAACTTGGCGGGGCCACAATGGATTTCAGAGATCAGACTGCGTCCAGGAATATTTTCAGGATTGGAAAGGCAGTCAGAATTATCAGGCACAGAGCTCACGGATTGGTTGGTCTCTCCTTGTATGACCATTTTGGGCGCCCAAACAATCGTCTTGGCTGTCCGTCAAAGATAGTTCAACCAGAGGAGCGGAAGAGAGTGCAGTACGTGCGTTCCTGACGAGGTCACAGGAGTCTCTGCCTTCTTCCAAAACACAGCGTCTTGAATTTTGAACTTTGGGCCAATCGTACCTGCAAGGAGTCATACGCCAGCACAAAACCAGAGGGAAAAAGTTCTTAAGGTTATATAAGTGCTTACAGATTAAAGTCCTACCTGGCCACTAGCCCTAATATGCCTATTGACCTTCCCCATACCTAAATGCTCCCACATCCCGTGATGGGGGTGAAAAGGAGGTTGAGATCGGGAGGCCTATTGTTTCCCCAGAATCAGGCGATGGGAAGGGCTTTTTACACTGCTATACACTGGTGCTAACAGCTATTATCTGGTTCAAATATTCTCACGGCTACAACTCGCCATATTGGCATCCACTTTAAGCTAACAGAAATAAAAAAAAAATTCCCTAGAAGTTAGCCTGATAACAGCTGAATAGGAGGGAGGGATGTAAATCATTGATAGGACGCCCCCTTAAAAGGCCCTTCACACCCTTTCGGGTGTGAGGGTCTTAGCTAATTCCTCCCGACTGGCCTGTGACCCTACATAAGGTGGATTGTAGCTCTACACATCTAAAGGAACCTACCTAACTGCTAAGAGGGGTTCTGAATTGGCTAATTTACAGGCCTAACCTACCTGAGGGTATAGATATGGCTACTAACTGGCTATGGTGACAGGAGAAATCCATGCCTAGACAAACGCACACGGTAAACACCTAACCTAACCTAACCTACTATCCCCACGACTCTGGCAGAAACGAACTGGCACTAACGAATGGCACGCACTGAATTAGGATCGGCACAACGCTTTACGATTAACACACAACAAATTGAAACATGACTAACCTGAAGGGTAATTCACAAAGTATGATTAAGTAATGTATCAGTTTGAGTCTAGAGTGGGTTGGAAGGAGGTTAGTTGGAAAAGGGTTAGTAGTACAAAGGCCTAAGTGGTTAATGGTTAATGCTACGGGCTCAGAGGTCACACAGACTACCTTCTCTGGGCAGGTGCCAGGAGCGCTCTGAGATGGAAGCGGCACTGTGCCAGCGGGCACAAGTGCCAAGATAGCTTATGGCTCTGACTCTTTAAGTGAATTTCTTCTGTCCCTTCTTCTTCTTTGGGGGCCTCCAGGGTCTGGCTAGGCCATTCCAAGGGGGCGATGAGGATACTGACTCTGAAGAACGGCCAGGAGTGCCGTCAGAAGCAGGATCAGGGGCAGCCTCAGGGGCTTTGGGCTGGTCTCCCACTTCGGCTGCTGCGACAACTGTCATGGGAAGAGAATCAGCATCTGCATCCTGGCCAGACAGTTCCTGGTTGACCAGAAAAGAGGTACTGTCCAGGCCTGCCAGAGGGTCGTCCTCTGCAGTTGGAAGAGTGTGGGAAGAAGAAATGTCAGGGGTCGGAGGTTCGCACTGAGCGATGATTATGGTGGTGAGGTTTGGTGGATATCCCGTAGGAGGATCCGCGTCATGTTCTGGATCCGGCACTGGCACTAACTCAGGGCCAGGCACGGGAAGCAAGCTTGGCGGAGAGCATCCAGCCAAGATAGGCGGAGCTTGGCACTGACCAGTGCTCGCAAGTGGCATTGGCAGAAAATTGGTGTCAAAGCTGAAGGGGGACCCGGGGGATCAAGACACTTTGGTGTCCCGGGCGTGATTTGGGACAGCACTGGGGCACTTTGACCATCTCTCGGAGTGGCCCCTTACGTTGCAGGTCCTGCAGCGGTAATTTGTGAGATCCCTTCGTGAGAAGGGGGGAATGTGTTGGTGGCCGTCCAGTCGCGAGATCTGCGGACTAGGCCTGGAATGTGGATGTGGTTGATTAGGTTCTGTCGCTTTTCTGCGAATGGAAGGTTTGGCTGACAGTGGCACAGCTGTCACAAAGGCTGTGTCCCTATCCGAAGAAGTTGCAGTGGATTTGCTGGCGGAAGCAGTCAGGCAACAGAGTGGTGTGGGGGTGGGACATCCCCAGAGGATGTCTCGACCAAGCAGGAACTCCACTCCGTGCCTAATTCGCTTGACCACACCAAGATGGTGCACTTTGTTGCTCCAAGGGGTGATCACCCTGAGCTCAACTGTGGGGACGGCCAGGGACTATTCGTCCACCCAGGTCACGGTCCACTTGGTGTGCTCCTCTACCTTGGCACTGGCTGGCACTTGGGCCCGATCGATCAGACTAATGTCTGAGCCAGTGTCAGCAGTAGTTAGCAGGTGCACTGGTGGGCTGGAACCATCCAGAGAAGCCACTGAGACAGACTGTGTCCAGACCCTCTCAGGGTGAGTTCTCTCTGGCGGCTCAGCTAAGGAGGCGGTGACACTAATCATGTGGACGTGCCTGGGCATGACCACATGTTTTGGGCATGTAGGATACCCGGAAGTAGAGTGTCCTGAAGCTCCACAGTCTCGGCAGGGGCCCCGATGATATGTTGATTTCCTGGCAGTGACAGTGTGCTGGGAAGACGGTGTTGAGTTAGGCGGAGAGGAAGACTAGCGGTTGTTGGTAGGCTGCCGAGGGTTGTTGCCCTGCTGATTGCTATCTTTGTAGCGGCAGTCTGCTTCGGCATGGCCGTACCTTTTACAGATGGGGCACGGAGGTTTGTTAGGTGGGCCGTTCCATGAGCGATTGAAACCCGAGAGGTGTTCGGGTGGCACTATTTTGCGCGACAAGGTGCTGTGGGAGGGATTGTATGTCTCCCAGGCATCAGCTAAGCAGCAGGCTTCCTTGAGGGTGGTTGGCTGCTTATCATTAAGATACACAGCCAGTGGCCTGGGCACACACTGGAAGAGGTCCTCCAGCCTGGTCCGGTTGAACAAATCCTCAAAGGTGTCGCACCGCATAGACTCTAACCAGCGGGTCCCAGCTTGGGTCTTGTGACAGGCCCATTCTGTCCAGGACCAGTTGACGTTCTTAGCCATACCTCGGAATCGTTGTCTCCACCTCTCGGGTTATTTCATATGCCTTAGCGTTGGCCTCACGGACGGCAGCCATGTCCCCTCATTGATCTCTTTCCAGGGCTCGGTGGGCAGCCTTAGCCTTCCTGTCTAGGTGCTTGGTAAGGCCCTCTCAGCCAGGCTGACGTCATAGGTCTCAAAAGGAATTCGATCTCTTCGAGCCATTGTTCCGGCTCGTCTTCAATCCATTTTCCCACAAGGTTATTGACTGTCAACAGAGAGGTATTCAGTGCAGATGGAGTGGGGCTAGAGGCTTGTTGTGCTGCTAAAGCTTCGGCACTCTCCTTCTTGGCTCTCTCCAACTCGAGCTCCCTGTCTTTGAGGGCTAGTTCATGCTGTCTTCTTCGCTCCTCTCTTTCTTCTTCTTGCTGTCTTTGTTTGATCTTCATACTTTCTCTTCTCAGCAATCTGTTCCTTTACAAACCTTTGAAGGGCCTGGCCGGAAAGACCGTCCTCCTTCCCTATATTCCTAAAATATTGGTGCCCCTCGGTTGACATGTTGCTGATGGGGGAAGGGGTGCTGAGTGAGTTAACTGGGTGTTCCCGGAGGAAAAGGCTTATGAGGATGAGGAAGTGTCCTTAGTTTATTGGCACTTCAGTGAGTGGCACCTGTGAATGAGGTGGCACTGTGGATGAGTGTGCCGGGTGAAGGTCACACTTGGGGAAAGCGTTCTTGAAGGAAGTCTGAGTCCTTATGGGTGGATACGATAGTAAATGGAGTGCTCCTGAAGGCTCTATGGTCCTTATGGGCGGATGCGCTGTTAATGAGGTGTTCCTGAAGGAGCCGCGGTCCTTATGGGTGGAAACACTGGTTGTATGGCACTCTGTTTCTTCAATACAGGTGCAGTGGCTTATAAGAGGTTGCTTTGGTTGGGTGGCACTGTGGTGCCGGTGCGCTCCGTGGAGCAATGCAAAATGTCAGTGCATGAATTGGCACTGAAGGTCAGGTTCTCTGCCTGAGCAGAAGGTAAGTAGGGAGTAGAAAGGTAAATGAGAGAATCCAGCAGAAGGGAAGAGAAAGGAAAGTGAAAGGAGAAAGATAAGTGCTTCAGTGATTGGGTGCTTAGCAGTGCCGCAAATTAGGGGCACTGAGAGAAATGGAAACTGGATGTGACACGAGTGGGTAGCTAGTTATGAGAACTAGAGGGCTCTGCCTGACATGAGGACAGGTAGGCAATGAGAGAGGCACACAATGTGGTAAGATACCCCACTCCCTGCACTCCAGTTGGAAAACGCGTAACAATATAGATATACATGTGCTTTATAGTGTATGATAAATGATCTGAGCTGAAGCACTTGAAAAGGAAAAAACTGTTCTGCGCGATTATTCGCTAAACACAGTGTATATGATAAAATTTAATGGATAATGAATTTGAAATTCTGGCTTAAGTGTTAAGAGAATTCTTTGTATCTGCTTTTATGATTTGTGAGTTGGTTCCCAAACTCGTAAGTAAATTATGTCGGTCCCGTGTTAAAATGAAAGGATACGTGAGGGAAAAGAAGGAAAAAAAATATCTCTCTCTCTCTCTCTCTCTCTCTCTCTCTCTCTCTCGGTGAGCATTGTGTAATGGAACTTATTTGTTATGAAATTTTAATTACTTTACCTTGCGAAATTACATTAAGTTAAGGTTTCTTTCTTTTACAAAATGAAAAATAAGGTTATGGTGACAAGTGTAAAAATTACATTAAGTTAAGGTTTCTTTCTTTTACAAAATGAAGTGATGAATGGTAACTAATGAAAGATGTGGGAGCGAGTCGCGCGTGAAAAGGACAGCTGATCATTTGCTCTTGCTTCGTCGTGCGACAGAGAACGAGGGAGTGGAATTGGAGAAAAAAAACTCTACTTTTTTGCTAAGTGCAGGTTTTGAATGCGAAATGAATTATTTAACTTTCAATATCCGCAATGTCTTTACATTACTTTAATATTCATTGGGAGGGTCGTTAAACAACTACGCTCAGGAAGGTTTTTATTTCTCCAACACTGGGACATCCATGCATGCGCCATTTTGAACATAGCGTTTCTCGCTAGCCGTGTATATGCAGATACCGCCACATGGTTTCCTGTAAGCTACTAGTTATCTCAAAATTTATCACTAACCAAGGAATGTACATTTTTTTGCTGTAAATATTCCAAAATAAACTCCTAGCTACTAGTCCTAGCTTACACATGCAAAATTCCCTAACTACACACTCCCTAATTCTTAAGTGGCAACTCACACCCTGTCCTACACTTTGGAAATTTTGCAGGTAGACACTTCGCGCTTACCTAGCTGTTTTCGCTAATATAAAAACCTATACATTCTCCTGTGTTATGAACGCTTGTAACGATACGAGAATTGTTGCGTTTCTTTAAAGGAATATTAATATCACTTCTCTTATTTCCTTAATAATAGAAACATGCACATACCCCGTTTACCAACATTCTCCGCTCCGATAGTTCCTGTGCCCTTTGAATAATGAAATGATTACCGTAAATTTAAATTAATTGATTATATATATTCCTGGTTTTTTCCTAGTCTAGCTTAATAGCGAGGCTAATTAACGCTAATATGACTAGTCCTGGCAAGATGTCGTCACTGTCCTAAACTGGGTGTCTTGGTTGGGGGAAGAATTGAACAAATTTGAAAATGGTGACTGCAAAGGGACCAAGTGCACCCAGATTATGAACAAAGGAAAAGTTATTTGAAACTTACCTTAGATTTTCCCTGGTTTTACAATTAAATGAGGAAGGTCGCCATTGGAATTAGAATTCTTTTACAATTTACAGGGGTTTATTTACAGAGATTTAGCAATGAAACAAGGAGACAAACAAAACAAAATGGTAGCCGATGGGCAGACTCATTAATTGGATACATAGAACAATAATGCAGTGATTGGCAACAAGCAAGCTGATTAATAAGGGGGCCAATGTACAATACAATTATTCCAGTTACAATAAAAAATAGCTTAGTCATGCCCCAATTACACTAAATAGTCTCAGTTAGATGCTACAAAGGAGGGAACTCCAGGATGGGGAAAATAATTCATATAAAACTTGGCGGGGCCACAATGGATTTCAGAGATCAGACTGCGTCCAGGAATATTTTCAGGATTGGAAAGGCAGTCAGAATTATCGGGCACAGAGCTCACAGATTGGTTGGTCTCTCCTTGTATGACCATTCTGGGCGCCCATACAATCGTCTTGGTTGTCCGTCAAAGTTAGTTCAACCAGAGGGGCGGAAGTGAGTGCAGTACTTGCGTTCCTGACGAGGTCACAGGAGTCTCTGCCTTCTTTCAAAACACGACGTCTTGAATTTCGAACTTTGGGCCAATCATACCTGCAAGGAGTCATACGCCAGCACAAAAGCAGAGGGAAAAAGTTCTTAAGGTTAAGTACTTACAGATTAAAGTCCTACCTGGCCACTAGCCCTAATATGCCTATTGACCTTCCCCATACCTAAATGCTCCCACATCCCGTGATGGGGGTGAAAAGGGGGTTGAGAGTGGGAGGCCTATTGTTTCCCAGCATCAGGCGATGGGAGGGGCTTCTTACACTGCTATACACTGGTGCTAACAGCTATTATCTGGTTCAAATATTCTCACGGCTACAACCCGCCATATTGGCACCCACTTTAAGCTAATGGAAATGAAAAAAAATTCCCTAGAAGTTAGCCTGATAACAGCTGAATAGGAAGGAGGGATGTAAATCCTTGATAGGTCCCCCCCCTCAAAAAAGGACCCTTCACACCCTTTCGGGTGTGAGGGTCTTAGCTAATTCCTCCCGACTGGCCCGTGACCCTACATAAGGTGGATTGTGGCTCTGCACATCTAAAGGAACCTACTAACTGCTAAGAGGGGTTCTGAATTGTCTAATTTACAGGCCTAACCTACCTAAGGGCATAGATACGGCTACTTACTGGCTATGGTGACAGGAGAAATCCATGCATAGACAAACGCACACGGTAAACACCTAACCTAACCTAACCTACTATCCCCACGACTCTGGCACTGAACGAACTGGCACTAACGAAGGTTAGTTGGAAAAGGGTTAGTAGTACAAAGGCCTAAGTGGTTGATGGTTAATGCTACGGGCTCAGAGGTCACACAGGCTACCTTCTCTGGGCAGGTGCCAGGAGCGCTCTGAGATGGAAGAGGCACTGTGCCAACGGGCATGAGTGCCAAGAGAGCTTATGGCTCTGACTCTCTAAGTGAATTTCTTCCGTCCCTTCTTCTTCTTTGGGGGCCTCCAGGGTCTGGCTAGGCCATTCCTATGGGGCGATGAGGATACTGACTCTGAAGAACGGCCAGGAGTGCCATCAGAAGCAGGATCAGGGGCAGCCTCAGGGGCTCTGGGCTGGTCTCCCACTTCGGCTGCTGTGACAACCATCATGGGAATAGAATCAGCGTCTGTATCCTGGCCGGACAGTTCCTGGTCGACCAGAAAAGAGGTACTGTCCAGGCCTGCCAGAGGGTCGTCCTCTGCAGTTGGAAGAGTGGGGGAAGAAGAAACGTCAGGGGTCGGAGGTTCGCACTAAGCGATGATTATGGTGGTGAGGTTTGGTGGATCTCCCGTAGGAGGATCCGTGTCATGTTCTGGATCCGGCACTGGCACTAACTCAGGGCCAGGCACGGGAAGCATGCTTGGCGGGGAGTATCCAGCCAAGATAGGCAGAGCTTGGCACTGACCAGTGCTCGCAAGTGGCACTGACAGCGAATTGGTGTCAGACAAAGCTGAAGGGGGACCCGGGGGATCAAGACCCCTCGGTGTCCCGGGCATGATTTGGGACAGCGATTCCTGTCTTGGTGAGAGGGCTGGGCCTCTCGGTTCAGTGGAGTTGCCGCTGCGGCTAGCTTACTGGGGCACTTTGACCATCTCTTGGAGTGGCCCTCTACGTTGCAGGTCGCGGTAATTTGTGAGATCCCTTCGTGAGAAGGGAGGAATGCGTTGGTGGCCGTCCAGTCGCAAGATCTGCAGACTAGGCCTGGAATGTGGATGTGGTGGATTAGGTTCTGTCTCTTTCCTGCGAATGGCAGGTTCGGCTGACGGTGGCACAGCTGTCACAAAGGCTGTGTCCCTATCCGAAGAAGTTGCGGTGGATTTGCTGGCGGAAGCAGTCAGGCAAAAGAGTGGTGTGGGGGTGGGACATCCCCAGAGGATGTCTCGACCAAGCAGGAACTCCACTCCGTGCCTAATTCGCTTGACCACACCAAGATGGTGCACTTTGTTGCTCCAAGGGGTGATCACCCTGAGCTCAACTGTGGGGACAGCCAGGGACTGTTCGTCCACCCAGGTCACGGTCCACTTGGTGTGCTCCTCTACCTTGGCACTGGCTGGCACTTGGGCCCGATCGATCAGACTAATGTCTGAGCCAGTGTTGGCAGTAGTTGGCAGGTGCACTGGTGGGCTAGAACCATCCAGAGAAGCCACTGAGACAGACTGTGTCCAGACCCTCTCAGGGTGAGTTTTCTCTGGCGGCTCAGCTAAGATGGCGGTGGCACTAATCATGTGGACGTGCCTGGGCATGACCACATGTTTTGGGCATGCAGGATACCCGGAAGTAGAGTGTCCTGAAGCTCCACAGTCTCGGCAGGGGCACCGATGATATGTTGATTTCCCGGCAGTGACGGTGTGCTGGGAAGACGGTGTTGAGTTAGGCGGAGAGGAAGACTGGCAGTTGTTGGTAGGCTGCCGAGGGTTGTTGCCCTGCTGATTGCTATCTTTGTAGCGGCAATCTGCTTTGGCATGGCCGTACCTTTTACAGATGGGGCACGGAGGTTTGTTAGGCGGGCCGTTCCATGAGCGATTGAAACCCGAGAGGTGTCCGGGTGGCACTATTTTGCGCGACAAGGTGCTGTGGGAGGGATTGTATGTCTCCCAGGCATCAGCTAAGCAGCTGGCTTCCTTGAGGGTGGCTGGCTGCTTATCATTAAGATACACAGCCAGTGGTCCGGGCGCACACTGGAAGAGGTCCTCCAGCCTGGTCTTTAGAACAAATCCTCAAAGGTGTCGCACCGCATAGACTCTAACCAGCGGGTCCCAGCTTGGGTCTTGTGACAGGCCCATTCTGTCCAGGACCAGCTGACGTTCTTAGCCATACCTCGGAATTGTTGTCTCCACCTCTCAGGGGTTATTTCATACGCCTTAGCGATGGCCTCACGGACAGCAGCCATGTCCCCTTGTTGATCTCTTTCCAGGGCTCGGTGGGCAGCCTTAGCCTTCCCATCTAGGTGCTTGGTAAGCAGTAAGGCCCTCTCAGCCAGGCTGACGTCATAGGTCTCGAAAAGGAATTCGATCTCTTCGAGCCATTGTTCCGGCTCGTCTTCAGTCCATTTTCCCACAAGGTTATTGACTGTCAACAGAGAGGTATTCAGCGCAGATGGAGTGGGGCTAGAGGCTTGTTGTGCTGCTAAAGCTTCGGCGCTCTCCTTCTTGGCTCTCTCCAACTCGAGCTCCCTGTCTTTGAGGGCTAGTTCATGCTGTCTTCTTCGCTCCTCTCTTTCTTCTTCTCGCTGTCTTTGTTCTTCTTCATACTTTCTCTTCTCAGCAATCTGTTCCTTTACAAACCTTTGAAGGGCCTGGCCGGAAAGACCGTCCTCCATCCCTATATTCCTAAAATATTGGTGCTCCTCGGTTGACATGTTGTTGATGGGGGAAGGGGTGCTGAGTGAGTTAACTGGGTGTTCCCGGAGGAAAAGGCTTGTGAGGATGAGGAAGTGTCCTTAGTTTATTGGCACTTCAGTGAGTGGCACCTATGAATGAGGTGGCACTGTGGATGAGTGTGCCGGGTGAAGGTCACACTAGGGGAAAGCATTCCTGAAGGAAGTCTGAGTCCTTATGGGCGGATATGCTAGTAAATGGAGTGCTCCTGAAAGCTCTAAGGTCCTTATGGGCAGATGCACTGTTAATGAGGTGTTCCTGAAGGAGCCGCGGTCCTTATGGGTGGAAACACTGGTTGTATGGCACTCTGTTTCTTCAATACAGGTGCAGTGGCTTATAAGAGGTTGCTTTGGTTGGGTGGCACTGTGGTGCCGGTGCGCTCCGTGGAGCAATGCAAAATGTCAGTGCATGAATTGGCACTGAAGGTCAGGTTCTCTGCCTGAGCAGAAGGTAAGTAGGGAGTAGAAAGGTAAATGAGAGACTCCAGCAGAAGGGAAGAGAAAGGAAAGTGAAAGGAGAAAGATAAGTGCTTCAGTGATTGGGTGCTTAGCAGTGCCGCAGATTTGGGGCACTGAGAGAAATGGAAACTGGATGTGACACGAGTGGGTAGCTAGTTATGAGAACTAGAGGGCGCTGCCTGACATGAGGACAGGTAGGCAACGAGAGAGGCACACAATGTGGTAAGATACCCCACTCCCTGCACTCCAGTTGGAAAACGCGTAACAATATAGATATACATGTGCTTTATAGTGTATGATAAATGATCTGAGCTGAAGCACTTGAAAAGGAAAAAACTGTTCTGCGCGATTATTCGCTAAAAACAAGTGCTCATACTGCACGCACTGTGTATATGATAAAATTTAATGGGTAATGAATTTGAAATTCCGGCTAAAGTGTTAAGAGAATTCTTTGTATCTGCTTTTATGATTTGTGAGTTGGTTCCCAAACTCATAAGTAAATAATGTCGGTCCCGTGTTAAAATGAAAGGATATGCGAGGGAAAAGAAGGAAAAAAAAAATATCTCTCTCTCTCTCTCTCTCTCGGTGAGCGTTGTGTAATGGAACTTATTTGTTATGAAATTTTAATCACTTTGCCATGTGCTTAAGCGAAAATAAATTATGGTTGCGAAATTACATTAAGTTAAGGTTTCTTTCTTTTACAAAATGAATTCGGGGTAACTTCCGTAAGGTTACTAATGCATTCTCGCCCTGACAAGTGTAAACAAAGATGTAACTAAGTTCGAAGATATTCAAGTCTCTCGTGAGGGTTTACGATCGGGCGAAAGTGATGAATGTTCGTTCGGCATGAATGAAAGATGTGGGAGCGAGTCGCGCATGAAAAGGACAGCTGATCGCTTGCTCTTGCTTCGTCGTGCGACAGAGAACGATGGAGTGGAATTGGAGAAAAAAAACTACTTTTTTGCTAAGTGCGGGTTTTGAATGCGAAATGAATTATTTAACTTTCAATATCCGCAATGTCTTTACTTTACTCTAATATTCATTGGGAGGGTCGTTAAATAACTACGCTCGGGAAGTTTTTTATTTCTCCAACACTGGGACATTCATGCATGCGCCATTTTGAACATAGCGTTTCTCGCTAGCCGTGTAAGTGCCAGATACCGCCACACGGTTTCCTGTAAGCTACTGGTTATCTCAAAATTTATCACTAACCAAGGAATGTACATTTTCTTTGCCGTAAATATTCCGAAATAAACTCCTAGCTACTGGTCCTAAGGTGGGTACACACATGCGAACAGAACCTTGTATTGTAACCGTTTCTTGTAACAAAAACGCAAGTGTGGACGCTTCCTCTAACCCAAACCCCGAAACCGCGAGGTTCGAGGCTCCGTTCGCCCTCCGTCCCGGCAATTGTCGGTTTTTGGGCCCCGAATCAAAGGGAGGTCTCTTTGCACGTTACGCAATGTGTGGACGGGACCTGTATTGCACGCGTATCAACAGAGGTTGCTGAACTTGTGGACACCGACTATGAACAAGGCCGTTCATAGTAGAGTCCCTTGTTTTGGTCAGTCTCATGCCCTTGGTGTAAGTACGTATATGTCTACCATGGCTGATTGGAGTGAGGAAGAGGTCCTTCAATTTATTAGTTCCTACCAGTTTTATAATATTCTCAAAATCTGTCGAAGACATTCTGGTGAAATTTTTGTAGTGGCCAGAAACTTCTTGGAATCTCATGCCAGCGAGTAATTCCCGACCACTGTATTCTACCCTTCTAGTATATAACCTTGATTGCCACCATCTTCTTTTATTTCGCTTCATCTTCGTTAAATAATGTATATAAATATAGGCGGCAGCTGCTACTTGCATGGTGGCCATCGTGGGTAAACAAACCGGACAGAGACAGACTGATGATCGCAGTGGATTGCAATGAAGTTACGTGCTTAACGTGGTTACGGTTCGTCCTCAACATTTTGACACCTTGCAACCGTATATGCGTAACTCAGTTACACATACAAGGTTCGGCTCTCGTGTGTACCCACCTCTAGCTTACACATGCAAAATTCCCTAACTACACACTCCCTAATTCTTAATTGGCAACCTCACACCCTGTCCTACACTTTGGAAGTTTTGCGGGTAGACACTTCGCGCTTACCTAGCTGTTTTCGCTAATATAAAAACCTATACGTTCTCCTGTGTTATGAACGCTTGTAACGATACGAGAATTGTTGCGTTTCTTGAAAGGAATATTAATATCACTTCTCTTATTTCCTTAATAATAGAAACATGCACATGCCCCATTTACCAACATTCTCTGCTCCGATAGTTCCTGTGCCCTTTGAATAATGAAATTATTACCGTAAATTTAAATTAATTGATTATATATATTCCTGGTTTTTTCCTAGTCTAGCTTAATAGCGAGGCTAATTAACGCTAATATGACTAGTCCTGGCAAGATGTCGTCGCTGTCATAAACTGGGTGTCTTGGTTGGGGGAAGAATTGAACAAATTTGAAAATGGTGACTGCAAAGTGACCAAGTGCGCCCAGATTATGAACAAAGGAAAAGTTATTTGAAACTTACCTTAGATTTTCCCTGGTTTTACAGTTAAATGAGGAAGGTCGCCATTTTGGAATTAGAATTCTTTTACAATTTACAGGGGTTTATTTACAGAGACTTAGCAATGAAACAAGGAGACAAACAAAACAAAATGGTAGCCGATGGGCAGACTCATTAATTGGATACGTAGAACAATAATGCAGTGATTGGCAACAAGCAAGCTGATTAATAAGGGGGCCAATGTACAATACAATTATTCCAGTTACAATAAAAATAGCTTAGTCATGCCCCGATTACACTAAATAGTCTCAGTTAGATGCTACAAAGGAGGGAACTCCAGGATGGGGAAAATAATTCATATAAAACTTGGCGGGGCCACAACGGATTTCAGAGATCGGACTGCGTCCAGGAATATTTTCAGGATTGGAAAGGCAGTCAGAATTATCGGGCACAGAGCTCACGGATTGGTTGGTCTCTCCTTGTATGACCATTTTGGGCGCCCAAACAATCATCTTAGTTGTCCGTCAAAGATAGTTCAACCAGAGGAGCGGAAGAGAGTGCAACACGTGCGTTCCCGACGAGGTCACAGGAGTCTCTGCCTTCTTCCAAAACATGGCGTCTTGAATTTTGAACTTTGGGCCAATCATACCTGCAAGGAGTCATACGCCAGCACAAAAGCAGAGGGAAAAAGTTCTTAAGGTTAAGTACTTACAGATTAAAGTCCTACCTGGCCACACTATGCCAATTGACCTTCCCCATACTTAAATGCTCCCACATCACGTGATGGGGGTTAAAAGGGGGTTGAGAGTGGGAGGCCTATTGTTTCCCAGCATCAGGCGATGGGAGGGGCTTCTTACACTGCTATACACTGGTGCTAACAGCTATTATCTGGTTCAAATATTCTCATGGCTACAACCCACCATATTGGCATCCACTTTAAGATAACGGAAATGAAAAAAATTCCCTAGAAGTTAGCCTGATAACAGCTGAATAGGAGGGAGGATGTAAATCTTCTGATAATATATATATATATATATATATATATATATATATATATATATATATATATATATATATATATATATTAACTTTATCACATACACAATTGTTCTGTGCATTAGTAGAATTACTAAATGGACCTCATTCAAACTGGATGGTATCTAACGGAGCTTTTTATTCAGAAAAAGTTACAAGCTTTCTTGGACAAACAGTTCACATTATCAAGTATCTGTACAGTGAGCAGACGCGTAGTCCAGCTGTATTTATATCTGTGTGCTGGGTACTTTTAATCCTATAATCTCTAGCTCCTCCTGTGTGACCCCCACCCCCTCGTGACCTTGGTCTTTCTCTGAGTCCTTCTTCCAGGTGTCCATTTTCCGTGCGTTCTCTTGCGTTTTTCCTTTGTTTCCTTGCTACTGTGGAGTTTACGATTTTTATAGATATGCTGTCTTCAAAGCCGTTTCCGGTGTTCCCTGCCATCGTGTTGTTGGCGCAAGTTATGAAAGCGTTCTCTACAACCAGTCTAGATGTTTTGTTGGTGTTCCTGTACAGAAAACTCATATTTTCCCAGTCTATTCTGTGATCATTTTCCCAACAGTGTTTGGCAACTGCCGACGTCTGATTATAATGCCTTATGTTCTGCAGATGTTTGCTTCGCTCTTTACATGATTTGCCAGTTTCGCTATAGTACCCTTCTTCACAGTATATGGCAGCGTGTCTAGACTGTGAAGAAGGGTACTATGGCGAAACTGGCAAATCATGTAAAGAGCGAAGCAAACAACATCTGCAGAACATAAGGCATTATAATCATACGTCGGCAGTTGCCAAACACTGTTGGGAAAATGAGCACAGAATAGACTGGGAAAATATGAGTGTTCTGTACAGGAACACCAACAAAACATCTAGACTGGTTGTAGAGAACGCCTTTATAACTTGTGCCAACAACACGATGGCAGGGAACACCGGAAACGGCTTTGAAGACAGCATATCTAGAAAATCGTATACCCACAGTAGCAAGGAAACGAAGGAAAACGCAAGAGAACGCACGGAAAACGGACACCTGGAAGAAGGAATCAGAGAAAGACCAAGGACACGAGGGGGTGGGGGTCACACAGGAGGAGCTAGGCGATTATAGGATTAAAAGTACCCAGCACACAGATATAAATACAGCTGACTACGCGTCTGCTCACTGTACGGATACAGATAGCGTCTGCTCACTTGATAATGTGGACTGTTTGTCCAAGAAAGCTTGTAACTTTTTCTGAATAAAAGCTCTGTTAGATACCATCCAGTTTGAATGAGGTCGAGATGATTTTAGTAATATTATATATATATATATATATATATATATATATATATATATATATATATATATATATATATATATATATATATATATATATATATATATATATATATATATATATATATATATATATATATATATATATATATGTATGTATATAGATATATATGCTTATGTGTGTGTGAATTTTTGTCACATACACCGTGCCATTTCGTTATTTTCACAAAAATTATGCTACAAATGTTGTTTAGTAGCAAATTCACCCATCCCTTTCCACTTCCGTAGTGACTTTAATGTGTTGACGATATGATTTGTGTATGGACAGGGAATGAAAAGGTAAATAACTTTGTTGAAAAGTTAAATAGGTTAGTACCTTTAATGAAATTCACCATGGAAATGGAAAAGGATGGGTGTTTATCCTTTTTGGATGGCCTAATACGTAGAAAAAGTAATGTGTTTAAATACGGTGTTTACAGAAAACCTGCAAATATATCTTCCTGTGTGCATTTTTATTCAAGTCAAAGCAATAAGGTTAAGAAGTCAGTGTTCGCATATATGTTTTTAAGAGCATTACATATATGTAGCCCTGAATTTATCGCTGATGAAGTTCTTCCTTGGAGGGGTGGGTAGAGTTGTCGGCTAGCACGCTATTGGCCCAGTGTTCGACTCTCCGCCGGCCAATGAAGAATTAGAGGAATTTATTTCTGGTGATAGAAATTCACTTCTCGTCATAATGTGGTTCGGATTCCACAATAAGCTGTAGGTCCCGTTGCTAGCTAACCAGTTGGTTCTTAGCCACGTAAAATAAACCTAATCCTTCGGGCCAGCCCTAGGAGAGCTATTAATCAGCTCAGTGTCTGGTTAAAAATCCTGACAGTATATTAGACAATGCATTAGAAGCGGCAAAAGACTGTATCAAACCAGAAAATTTGCTTGCAATACCAAATAACAATAATATGAAAGATATCCCCATCTTAAGATCTTTGGGGTTAATGTCGCATTTAAGCACAATAAAACTATGAAACATGTACTTAAAGAACTCTCCCGATAGTAATAAAGGGTATGTGAATATAAAATCCAATGCAAGTCTTGTGACAGCTTTTATACATGTTAAACGGTTAACAGCATAAAAACTGCGATACGTGAACAGCGCAATTTTATGTACATTTTCGTGAGAGCAATCTTGCCAGCAAATGGGAAGAAGGCAAAAAAGATAATGTTTTCTAGCAATGCACTGGAAAGGAATTTTCATTGAATGTAGCTTTATCAAAAAAAGTTATCGCCATAATGTTAATATCAGTCAGTACAAACTTGATCCTATAACCTCAAGAGAAATTTGTAAAATGTTTAAATTTTAGGGAAGGCTGTAGGTATTTATGGAAAAAGGATTATCATATCTGTCAACATAGTGTAACGGGGCAGTAGCACCGAGTTCTTTCCCTACCCTCTGACACCTGTCAGATGTGGATTGGTATAGTCTCCTACGGTCAGTATGTTTGTCGGTACTGTCTCGAGTATATATTGTGATTTCTACCACTAGCCTTAATGAGTTTTGTCGCAATTTCCCCTTTGACACCCGTCAGTTGTGTATTCGCAGTATGAAACGGGTGTGTATGTTGGTATTTCCTGTCTCTGTAATATATATATTTTGATTTTTGCCACTATGTATCAGTCCTTCGTCAATGGCTTGAAAATAAAGTCGAAACCAGTCAGGGATTACACCCCGTCTCTTATTTTTTCACCTGTAGTGATATGTGCAGTATACATATATATATATATATATATATATATATATATATATATATATATATATATATATATATATATATATATATATATGTAGATGACCACATGAAAGGTGAAAATTAAAGACCAGGACCAAGCGCTTTCGTGTATTGTGTACACTTCTTCGGGGTACAAAGTAAAATAAATAAAGATAGACATAAACAAGAAAACTTCACAAAACAAAGATCAAAGCCACTAACAAGCTAAACATCATTACTGAATGCAATCACTAGTTTGAAGTCAAATTGTCACATACCAACAAAAATACTTTAAAAATACTTAAGAACTGAAACTACAGTTAGAACAGGCTATTGCTAAAAGGTAACATTGTACTTCCCTACAATTTTATGAACAAGGTAACTATCTAATTTAAAAAGACCTGAACTAATATTCATAAGTTGATTGTTAAAATGCTTAATAAAGGCAGATTCAATTATATTTCTCTTAACAATGTGGTTACAAAAAATTATCTCAGATGAATTTTTCCAGTCCATACAATGGTTAAAATCATTCATATGTACAAATAAAGCACTTGTCAATTGGCCTGTTCGAACTGCGTAACGATGCTGTTTTAGACGATAATCTAGTTCTTTACCAGTTTGACCAAGGTATTTATTACTACATCCAGCACAAGGAATCGTGTAAATACAGCCATTAATTTGTTTTGGGAGTTACGAACAATGATATTCTGAAGTGTCCCTGAATTCTTGTAAACAACAGTTATCTTGAAAATTTTCAGTAATTTTTAATGAAACAAAGATTTACGTTATATGGAAGTGTTAAAATATTTTCTCTCACCAATAGGGGCCTTTGGTGAGAGAAAATATTTTGACACTTCCATATAACGTAAATCTTTGTTTCATTAAAAATTACTGAAAATTTTCAAGATAACTGTTGTTTACAAGAATTCAGGACACTTCAGAATATCATTGTTCGTAACCTCAAAACAAATTAATGGCTGTATTTACACGATTCCTATTTGTGCTGATGTAGTAATAAATACCTTGGTCAAACCAAAGAACTAGATTATCGTCTAAAACAGCATCGTTACGCAGTTCGAACAGGCCAATTGACAAGTGCTTTATTTGTACATATGAATGATTTTAACCATTGTATGGACTGGAAAAATTCATCTGAGATAATTTTTTGTAACCACATTGTTAAGAGAAATATAATTGAATCTGCCTTTATTAAGCATTTTAACAATCAACTTATGAATATTAGTTCGGGTCTTTTTAAATTAGATAGTTATCTTGTTCATAAAATTGTAGGGAAGTACAATGTTACCTTTTAGCAATAGCCTGTTCTAACTGTAGTTTCAGTTCTTAAGTATTTTTAAAGTATTTTTGTTGGTATGTGACAATTTGACTTCAAACTAGTGATTGCATTCAGTAATGATGTTTAGCTTGTTAGTGGCTTTGATCTTTGTTTTGTGAAGTTTTCTTGTTTATGTCTATCTTTATTTATTTTACTTTGTACCCGAAGAAGTGTACGCAATACACGAAAGCGCTTGGTACCTGGTCTTTAATTTTCACCTTCATGTGGTCGTCTACGTATATATTTGTCACGTGCAGTTTGGTGACTTATTGCTGATATATATATATATATATATATATATATATATATATATATATATATATATATATATATATATATATATATATATATATATATATATATATATATATGTATATATATATATAATATATATTTATGCAAATATACCTTAGTGGAAAAAAATTGAACGAATATAAATTGTAACCAGTTCGGTCTTTTAAGACTTTAAGAGGAAGAATATATAATGACAGAATGACAGTACAAACGTTACACTCAGACAGTTGGCAAAAAATATTCATACATGATAGGAAAAATCAGTAGTAGTACACCCATTAGCAAAAACAAATCTTGTTTTCTCTAGCAGGATGGCTCACACCTGAGCGGTTTAGGCCCAGTAAACTATCTTGCTTTATATAAACTATCTTGCTTTATATATATATATATATATATATATATATAAATATAATCAATATAAGCTAAGCTAAACGTCATAAATATCAATTCGCTCTACCTCGGAAATAATATATTTTCATATATGTTACCGAAGGAATTTTGAGTTGATAATAAGGTCGTCGTCCCGTGGGCTCGAACCAGCGAAGGACAAGAACTCAGGACTACAGTGGACGCATTAACCCACACGGCCAGCAAGTGAGGTATAAGTGGATATCATCTCCCACCTACAAATCCCCGTCGAACTCGGGTGTTTGTATTTAGAGACGATATCCACCCCACCTCTGCCATGTTGACCGTGTAGTGCGTTTGTCGCGACACAGCCATATTATGACTTTTATCACGTTACCGTGATTCATATACAATCAGTAAGCTACAAACGTCCTTTAATATCAATTCGCTCTACCTACCAGAAATAATATATTTTCATATATGTTACCGGAGGAATTTTTAGTTGATAATAAGTTCGTCGTCCGTGGGCTCAGAACCAGCAAAGGACAAGAACTCAGGACTACAGTGGACGCATTAACCCACACGGCCAGCAAGTGAGGTATAAGTGGATATCGTGTCCCACCTACAAATCCCCGTCGAACTCAGGTGTTTGTATTTAGAGATGATATCCACCCACCTCTGCCATTTGTAGGTGGGAGACGATATCCACTTATACCTCACTTGCTGGCCATGTGGGTTAATGCGTCCACTGTAGTCCTGAGTTCTTGTCTTTCGCTGGTTCGAGCCCACGGACGACGAACTTATTATCAACTAAAAATTCCCCTTCGGTAACATATATGAAAATATATTATTTCGAGGTAGAGTGAATTGATATTATTAGGACGTTTGTAGCATTACTGATTGTATATGAATCACGGTGACGTGATAATATCCACTTATACTTCACTTGCTATCCATATGTCTGCGTAAATATATATGAAAAAATATATTAAACGCACTACATGGTCAATGTGATGTCATAATGAGGTGGGTGGATATCGTCGTCTCTAAATACAAACACCTGAGTTCGACGGGGATTTGTAGGTGGGACACGATATCCACTTATACTTCACTTGCTGGCCGTGTGGGTTAATGCGTCCACTGTAGTCCTGAGTTCTTGTCCTTCGCTGGTTCGAGCCCACGGGACGACGACCTTATTATCAACTAAAAAATTCCCCTTCGGTAACATATATGAAAATATATTATTTCCGAGGTAGAGCGAATTGATATTAAAGGACGTTTGTAGCTTACTGATTGTATATGAATCTCGGTGATGTGATAAAAAGTCATATATGTATATATGTATATGTATATATATATATATATATATATATATATAGTATATATATATATATATATATATGTATATATATATATATATATATATATATATATATATATATATATATATATATATACACATACACACATACTTTTAACGTAGTTTTTTAAATATGTGGATCAAGTTTGTACATTTCTTGACTCATATTCATATTCTTAGTGAAACTATCGTTCATATAGCTGGATTCTATAATATTTCTCTCTAGCATACTGTTAGAATGGAGTATCTTTGTGGGACATGTCCAGTTGATGGCATGATTGTTTTCACTAACATGGACGGTTTCCGTGTGCATATTTAACTCTCTTCTTTAATCACTTTCCAGTTCGATCAATTTTATAAAACCTGTGGTATGACCGAAGCCAAAATCGAAGTATGGCTTGCGTCTAAGGCAACGGGTTGAATTCTGGTTTTTTCCTCCAGGGCTAGAAATGACTCGATGGCAATGCATTTCCAGTGAAGACGTGGATATAGTTAATGGAATTGTTTACAAAGCTCCACAAAGCTTGCATTATAGAATGCATCACGCAGAAATGGGACTCGAAATAAATTTAAGAAAAGCAGAAGTAATGTGGACAGAATATGTACAAAGAAATTAAATAACACTAGATGAGGAAAGTATTAATGAAAAACCTTTCAGATATTTAGGAACAGTGATATCCAGTAAAGGTTGTCTGAAGTTGAGAATTTAGTGAAGAATTAAAAGGTTAAATCAAACAATGGAAGGCTGAATAAGATTTGGAAATCAGTACACTGAAAAGTAAGATTGAGTATAAATCCTATTACGATCTGCATTGCTATGCTTAAATAAATCATGTTGTGACAGTGAAATTGTATCTTGAAGATTTTGTCGCTTTGAGAATAAGGCGTTAAGAAGAAAATTAGCAACCAGCTGTCAAGATAATTATAGATTATACCCTAAGGGACATGAAGGAAACTCCAGACGTCGATGAAGTGATGATGTAAGGGAGACCGAGAAGGCTTGGACACATTATCATGCGAGAGTGGCAGCTGGGTTCCTGTAGGTACCAGATACCAGAAGAGTTGGAAGACCCAGACCTACTTAGATGAGAACGATGAGAAGGGAGGATGGAGATGAGTGGAGATTAGTGAAAGGTAAAGCCCAGGAAAGATATGAGTGGCGGAGACGACGACGACGATGATGATGATGAATTGTTCACGCAAATATGAAAAAAACCATTAGCTCCAAATTTTGCAAAAAGGTCCACAGAAGCCACTAATGAATAAAAGGTGATAAAACTTACACATGGCAAAAGCTAACAAGTCTGGTGTACAAGTAATCTGGAATATAAATGATTAAATATGTAGAAAAAATTAACAATCTTTTGACAGATAAAAATACTTCTAAAACTTTATTAAAACAATTAAATTCCATGGTGAGAATGGGAGTTCCAACAAGAAAGATAAAGAACTACTAAATGGAAATGAAAACGTGAAACAGGGGGTTTACTGACCTCGCCATTTTCGCCGTATTTGTAGGGGGTAATGAAAACTCACAAAAGAAGCCTTCTCGCTAGGCCAACTGGCCAGTTAGTAACTCTGTTGGCGCTGCTACGTGCGCTTTAGCAAAATTCCCTTTTTACATTCTGAACCCAGTTGCTGGTATCATTTCTAACGCAAATGTAAATTAGTGTACAGATTACTAGTGATTTTATGCGTCGGAGTTTCCGCTGATCGCAAAGGCACACCTATTGATGACCTGTCTGACCTGTCAGAATTTTTATCTCGTACCTAAGGGAGCAGACTTCTGGGCATACCTTTCCCTCAGAAGACCTTAACAGAACTGATAAAAATGTGTGTGAAAGAAAGCAAATTCGAATTTAGCGGGAATGTTACTCTCAAGTGTTGGTATAACTAGGGGTAATTCTGCATATATGATATGGTGTTACGCATCGTCATAGCTTTCATACATATACATACCATTTACTCAGCCTTCACATTATACATTCAGTCTAAATTATTTTTCATAATGCTTATAATGTTGTAGATTTTATGTAAAAGCGGTTGTTGTTCTGTTTTGTTTAAAGAACATTAATATAAGGAATTCATTCTAAACCTGTTCAATAATGGCACAACTTCGAATCTTTAGCAGCAATCAACGATGCAACAGCTCAACATTTTCATTATCTCAAGACTTTCGAAATACTTTCGCTTATTTATATTAGTGACCTTAAAGGCTGAGCTAAAGAAAGAAGAAAATATTAGCGAAGAAAGAAAACACGAATCAATTCTCTCTTCGTTTTATCCTCTTTAAATTTCATATAGCTGAATTCTCTCTCTCTCTCTCTCTCTCTCTCTCTCTCTCTCTCTCTCTCTCTTATCATAAGCTTACTGGTCCTCCGACGCGATGTCCAGCAGTCGATGATGTTTTCAACATCTTCTTCCCCAAAGGGATCCACCAAGATGATGTCGGTCAGCTGACAGGTGATTCCGTCGAAGCAGAACAAGTTGCACCAGTCCCGGTTCAGTGCAGCGGCCGCGCACCTCGATTTTGTTGGTATCCAAAACTGCTCAGTCTTTGTGCCGTTGGCAGCGAGCCGTGTCTCATACACCTTTCGAAGACTCCAAACCATGTCGATTATGGCCGCTCCGCAAAGCTCGGAGGAAAGCAGCGCCGTCAGGAGTGAGACGACAATGTAGGACATTTCGGAAGAAGCTTCTAGAAGGAAAGAAGGATAACGCGTCGGCAAACGACGACGCTGCAGGACGCTGTGCCTGATGTGTTTCGTGGAGCAGGACGCCTCTGCTAATGGCAATACCCGACCACCGCGGTACTCCGCCTGCCGGCTGGCACTCGCGTGTGTAGAAGTTGTATCCAAAACAAAGAAAATACCGGTGAGTGAATCAGGCCAGGTTTTGTCAGTAATAGAATAATTTCAAAAATCGTTAAAATAATTTCTTGGGTGGAATTGCCTCACGTGATGAAAGATTGCACAGGCCCGATTGTTGTAAAAGCTAAACAACCAGGCGAATTAACTGAAGTATTGTTAGTGTGATTTGAATCCACCATTGGTTTGTTCTTGCCTTGACACTAGTGAAATGCAAACTATTGCAAGTATACTGTCAGTTCCCATGGTGACTGGTATGAAGAACTAGGTGGTAGATTCAAACACATAACGGACAACGGATCCATATACTTTTTTTTTTATTCTACTTACGTTTCGACACTTTCTCGGGTCATTCTCAAACTGTTAAAAGAAAAAGTCAAATTACATTCGCAACCATTTATTAACATAGTTAGTAGTAATGGTAACAAAAGAATATAAACGTATATGAAAATACAGAAACTCGAAAATTAGCACGCACAATTAAAACCAGTTAAAAACTAAAAACAGAGGTAACTTTGAGAAAGAAAATCAAAATATTTTAAGAGGAAACGACGCAGTCTCGATTCAGAATAAGTTTCTTAGGTCGGATAAGATTTAATTCTGCTGTCATCAGGTCCTCAGCAGAATTTGCATGAAGAGGGAATGTGAAATCCTTTAGACTAAAGGAAATGTTACATTTTTCTAAACAAAGAACACGGATAGCTGAATTACGAGACCTTCCCCGCTGATGTCTTGCCCTAGAACTGAGAGTTCCCTGTTCTTGTTCACAGCGTGGGGTTGCTGATGCTGGGTCCCATGCCCTCCGCACCACATTTGGAGCGAGTGAATAGAACAAATAATAATTTGGTTTTATGAAATTTCGGCTGCCAATCCAAGCACTGGCATTTTCAGCCGTTCAGTGCTTAAGACAGTGAAAAGTGGGAGTTGAAGTGGTTGGACAGGAAAATTGAAGAGAAGAAGTGGGAATGGAGGCAAAGTAAAGGGCCGAAAAGTGGATGAAGTAAATGGCTGGTATAAACCTCCTTTAGTGATTCCTGCAGTGCAACACGTGAGGTACACAGACTGCAGTACCGCTCCCCCCCCGCCCCCCCTGCAGGGATAAGCCAGGAACTGCACTTTAATCTTGGAAGCTGACTTCAATTTATCGTTGCCGTAAATGTGTAGCCTTATGCTAACTTGAGGTAAGTGCTTAGCAAATACAGTAGCCTTTGCGTTTCTGCATTCTCTCGAAACCTACTGAATGTATCGGCAATATACGAGAATTTCGTTTACAGTATTCTATTTTCGTGGCAGTATATTTGTAATTCAACATTTCTTCCTGAAACTAATATTTATCATTTGTTAAAACCGTTACTATAAAAGTGAGCTTTAAAAAGTCAGATTTCCTTAAGAAACCTTACGAAACGAGATGAGAGGGCGAAGGCTCTGCACAGGAAGGTCGTGATTGCATTGCATTCATTTCGTTCATTTTATAGCAAGCACTTTTTCAAGTACTCAAATACGAGCATATGGCTAGACCTGTGAATGTTGGTTTACGACAGATGGATCTGTCCAAAGCTCATTGTGTTGGTTTCTCTTGAG
>NC_089786.1:11495000-11497500 GCF_040412425.1 Macrobrachium rosenbergii | reverse complement strand
CAACAGACACACACACACACACAGTATGGAGTTCACTTCGGTGCTGCATGCACTCTCTCTCTTCCTGGATGTTCAGGGGCCTTTCCTTTTCTGTACCTCTCTCAGTGGCTTCTTGGGCTGCCTGCTGTAGCTGGCAGGTGGCTATGATTGTTTTGAGACTGAATTTATGCTTGGAGAAGGAAATGGAGTCAGGGGCAGGCTCCTTGTATTTGCACTGTAGGGACTTTGTGAGCATTTGAAATGTCTCCTGCATGCTAACTGTCTGCAGTGTGGCTAGGAGGCTGCCAGGATAAGTGTTAGGTGGACCCAGCCATTGATGCAGATTTGCTTTGTTTTAATCAATCTCAAAAAGTTATTTCCCTATGGTACTAGCTTTTCTTGGTCCATGTATGCTACATACAGCTTTTTCCTTTACTTTTAAAGTTTCCAAATAACTGTTTCACAACAAGCAATTAATCCATCCTACAGTGTAAGTTAAACATTCTGAACTACCAATCTTATGGATAATGTACATCTCATTTCAAGTATCCAAGGTTTAGCCTCATTTCAACAAAGCAGTGCGAGACAAATCACTCTAAATTGGATCCCAAATTACTTGGAATCCAGGAAAATCAGTCGAGTTCTTTAAGAAAACTCATTGTAGCATGACTGCTAGGCTATTCCTGAAGCAACTCAGTCAGAATACCATCAAGAATGGCTTACATAAAGAATACAGTTCCATTTACAAATGGCAAATAAATTTCCCAGATCAACCAAATGGCACACAAAGGCTACAAACCTTTTGCCACTCCATTTTCAAGGAAATGAGCATACCTTGCCCACAAACTGAGGCTTGGTTGCCCCCGTAACTCGGAAATGATAGGAGTAGCCCCAAAGCCTTTGAACAAGTAATGGATGATCTTAGTGAACTACCTGTGGTATTGTTCACAAGTTCTTTCCTTTATAGTACCTTTGGACAGATCAGTCTACCAAATCTAGTTTCACATATTCCCATAAACACACCCTGCTTCCGAGGTGTCCTTTATTCCATCTTCCACCGTGTCCCCTTGATGACAGCCTTGGTCTGGAAAGATCAACCTAGCATGAAATTTACTTTGGAATTAAACAGATCTCTCTTTCTTTATGAAATCTCTTCCTTTTCTGATTAGTTCCTTCACCAACAGCCTGAGCTATGGCCAAACCAAAATGATTACGAACATTTAGTACATTTTAGACGTTGCCACTTTTCCCAGATTTGATTCATAGAATCTTGATCTAAGTTGGGATATCGTGTAGTTGTCGCATGAACGTTGCCACGTCCTCCTTATACCAGGTCAGAATGGATAAACAGCTTGACGCTTGTTCTGCATTTCTAACACTGAAGGCTCCCCAAGTGATGGTAGATTGTTGGCCTTGTCCTGGATCGGTCTCTTTCTTCTGGACAGCCCTTGGAAGGAATAGTAGGATTTTATTACCGGATTAAAGAACCCCGGATTAAGGGATACAGGTTAACTGTAGCCGGATTGTAAGTCAGGAAGAGGTTTGGCAACGTAGCTAATGACAGCCATCTCTGTATTCAGCACGCATCAAATGTTATCCATAAAAATGGTTTGGAATCCTACTCGTCTTATTTCCTTCCCTCTAACAAAGGCCATTTCTTATTCACTGTTAAAATACAAGACTTTCGTTTTGCTTATATGAACGAGAAAGACTGTATTATCAAGTTTATTTTCTCCGTCCTTTTACGTATCTACTTCTGTGTCTCATTGTCTTCCTTTCTCTCAGATGTGCAACTGGTTCTATTCTATTTTTTCCTTGTGTGAAACTGAAGGAACTTATTTCAAATTTGGTCCTGAGACTTATCTCGCAGCTTAACATTTCTTCCCGTTGGAAGTTGTTTTATTCTAGTTGGTACAGTTCCAGAATTTCCTGCCATTCTCTGTATTTTTTGACTCACCATTTTCTTTTGGAAAGGCATACTTCCTGCCATCCGTAAAAAATGTACATTAATACAGACCTTCCCTGTAGTACCTAAGCTCGATTTAGGGAATCACCCTGATCCCGTTCTTTTCGCCATAAAGAATGACTTCTGTTCCACCGAGCAAATGTCGAAATTTATGCAGTACCTTATCACGTGCCCACGCCAGGGAAACCCTCTTGCATCTTCGAGACGTTACACATTCTGTGACCCCTCTTTTTCCAGCAGCAAAGGCTAAAATGAGACACTGTAAATCTGAGCTGTCTAACTGGAGAGCAATTTTTGCTCGTACTTAACAGTGCTTTTCAACAGGCCACTGCAAGGCAATGACAAAGGCGTATCTTGTGATTAACAGGGTACAGTAGTGACAATAAGACTTTGGAACGGCAGATTTTCAAGGGAGTACTTTTCGTTACTAAGAACAATTTTGAAATCAGGTAACTGAATAATGACAGTAGATCATGATTTAATAAATAAGGGTCTTTATTACCGATTATCTTATACAGAACTGTAAATCCAAAACATCCAGGTTTCTTATTTTAA
>NC_089786.1:11485000-11490000 GCF_040412425.1 Macrobrachium rosenbergii | reverse complement strand
TAAGTTGGCAGAAATGAAGAAGGCAGATGAGTGAGTGAAGTGAAGAGAAGAAATAGGATAAAAAATTAATACATCAGAATTTGAGCAAGTTAATAAAGTATCCAAGAAAGCCCAATAGTCAACACTGAGATGGTCTGGGCACCTGATGAGAACGGGAGATGATGAGCGACATGTTGCAGGAGAGGTCGTGGAAATGGGAGCGCTAGGGACACGAAGGAGGGAAGGGCCTAAAAGAAGATGGAGGACTGCATTCGGGAAGACATGAGAGACCAAGAAATGGACGAAGGGAGGAGAGATAAAGAAATAGACGAAAGGAGACAGGATAGAAACACTTTGAAAATGTTTTTTTAAAAACAGCGACCCCGACTAGGGATTAAGCTGAGAAAAGTAATATATATATATATAATATATATATATATATATATATATATATATATATATATATATATATATATATATATATATATATATATATATATATATATATATATATATATATATATATATATATATATATATATATATATATATATATGAAAATAAGAAGGCCCATAAAACACTATTTGAACGTTGACACCATATATTTCGGGCACTTGTTTCTGTGCCCCTGTTCACTGGTAGAATATGGACAGGTGGAAAGTTACAATGGTATATATACAAAAACATGAAGGTGTGGCCTTAGGCCTCCGATGTTATGGAGGTGGCGTTTCTTAAGGAGGAGAATGACCAAATTCCCTAGTGGTTTTTGGCCTCATTAGCTCCCGTTTGGCGATGGATCTGGCGGTCGCGTTTCTTGGGTCATCTTCTTCATGAGGGGTTTGAGGATTAAGGTGTCGATGGCGTCCGATTTCCAATGTCCTCCTGACAGGTTCATATTGGTGGTTTGATTGATGATAGCAGATTCCAGCATCTTTCTTTTGTACAGACAGCTACTCTTGAAAACCTACTCCGCCCCACTCCAGTTAATGACATGCCCTGTATTTCTAATATGTAGGAAAATTCCGAACTCTCCGAAGCGTAACGTACTGATCTTTTGTGCTCTGTTATTCTTTGCGAGAGCGATCTACCTGTCTCGCCTACATAGATGTCATGACAATTACTACACGGTATCTTGTAAACTCCGGCTTCTTCCCTTTTGTTATTTAAGTATACGTTAACGAGCGAACTCCCGATGGATTTGGCCACACCTTCATGTTTTTGTATATATACCATTGTAACTTTCCACCTGTCCATATTCTACCAGTGAACAGGGGCACAGAAACAAGTGCCCGAAATATATGGTGTCAACGTTCAAATAGTGTTTTATGGGCCTTCTTATTTTCATATTACACTGTAGTATTACAGGAAAAGACATTCATATATATTATATATATATATATATATATAATGTGTATGTGTAAAATGAGGTGTTGGAACGGAGGAACTAAATTTAGTATTCAGAGGAACAAGAGTGTGCAAGATGATGGTTATGGCGTAGTTAGTATGGCGGGTCGACGTGATGCTGAGGATCTTCTGTATAGCATTATGGAGTGGCTGCTGTCATGAAAGTTCCCTCCACAATGGCTTCATCCTTGATTCAACAGTTAACGGACCAGCATAGTAGCAACTGCTGTATTTTTTATCTTGAGCCACCTTCTTTTAGGGTCAAGCTCCTGAAACTTTGTGTTGTTATAAATCCTTAACTATTGTATTATGCTGTTCATTCCGAAATGGAAATATTTAAAAAGATATTCATGTTACATCAAATGAGTTTTCAGCGAGCGAATATCGCCATTTCATCCCCTTGTGTGTCTGGACTGCATTTTCGAGATGTAACCGAGTATGGGACCTTTCCCTGAAAAAGGCGGGACGCCATATCTTAAAAACTAACCATAGAATTTTCTTGAAAATAATCTCATTATGTTTCCCACTCGCAAATTCTTCTTGGAGTTCAAAATCTAGGCTAAGTTAACCCAACCCAACCTAACCTAACTTAACCTAGGGGGGGATGGCAAAAAAACAGAGGCTGGTGCAATACTAGCATACATCTCAGGAATTTGCGTCCGGACTAAATAAATGACAAACTCAGTATTAAGAGGCTTTTGTGCTTTAGTATCAGGATGAACACATTTTGCTGTCTTCTGTGCCGTGTGCAAACCCAGGGACAAAACTCTGCAGTAAGGTGAAATTTCCGAAGGTTAATGTTTTTTTTCTAAAATGGGGTGGGTGAGATGGGGTCATTGCTTGAAAAAAGAAATTAATAATTAATATCAGTTCTTCCGTGTCTGAGCAGGGTTAGTGAATGTAACAAGAGAAATGTTTAGAATTAACATGCGTCACGTAATAAGAGAATGAGATGGCTTGTCACATGAGCTTGTGTAGTTATGAGCAAATAATTGTCAGAGCATTTGGCAGCTATGGTTTCTCCCTCCTAACGGAGTCGACTTATCGCCAGGGGAAAATAGGCCTGAAGGCAGTTTCCGCCGCCTGTTGATTGCTAGTTAGGGCTACGTTAACTTTGCTTTTTCGAGGAGCGTAGTTAGATCGTAACCAAGTTTAACATAATTATTTTCTAATGTCGTTTTTGAACTTAGCAAATTTGAGCAACGACACTAACTTAAAGGCAAAGTTAACTTGGCTAGGTCATAGCCAATTATATAAAGTGGCTAAGTTATAGCCATCTACCTGTATATAACGTGGCTAAGGTATAGCCAAGTATATCAAGCAGCTGAGTTATAGCCAGTTATATAATGTAGCTAAGTTACAGCCAACTATATAACGTAGCTAAGTTATATAAACAATCAAGTTAATCATGACTCTAAGTTCAACAGTCCAATTTGAGCTTCAAAATCAAGTAAGGAGATGAAGAGAAAAGTAAGTGATAACCGGGCAGTTTTTTAATTTATTTTTTAAACTTCTCTTCATGTCATAAATGGGTTCTGTTTGCTGCTAGCAAAGGAATAAATGTTGTTTTGCAATGATTTATATATCTGGTCATCGTGATCTTTCGCAAGTCCAAGCACCTATATCATTTCTAATTTTTGTTTGTTTAATTAGCCAGTGAACAATTTATTTATCGCTGTTTATTCATGTTTATTCATTTACAATTAACCTCCATTCTTACCTTTCCATCGACCTTTTCTCCACAAGATTTAGATAAGAAAGAATTAAAGCAGATTATGTTATAGAATCTAATCTAAATTTATGGGTATTTCATTTGGATCTAAAACAGAATCACATCTGAAAGAGGTACCTCGTTCGTTTTAGATTAAGCTGGCCTTATGCCAGTACGAGGCCTTACTCCAGGAGCAAACCATAAAGGAGATATAAATGTAATAAGTATGCCAATACTGTGGTATAAAGTCACTGGCAAATGTTCCGTTTTCAGTAAAAAATTATTATTATTATTATTATTATTATTATTATTATTATTATTATTATTATTATTATTATTATTATTATTATGTTCTCACATTCAGGTGAGAAGTGAAAAGACAGCACTGAATTGACTACACAAATGCGAAAAGGGGAAACAGTAATTGTAAAGGCAGGCAAACTAGATAACAGGTAAAAACAGCAACAAAAATAAACACAAATGGTAAACGAACAAACAAAATTACAGTGTTCAAAATAAACCACGATAAAACTTGAGCGGAATGTGGACCGTGGAATGGAAGTCTCGAAGCAACGCATGGCGATAATATTCGCTGCTATGAGTACTGTGGAACGACTGTCCCTATCCCTCCATTACTTAGCTTTAGAACTCTCTTTCTGCCTCTTGTTTTCTTTGACTCTGATGATAGTCCCCCGTAAGGGGCATAGTGCCGTCAGTGCACCTCACGCGGCGCACTGTAGGCGTTACTAAAAAGGTCTTTGGAGCGTCCCTTCGGCCCCAGCTGCAACCTCTTGCATTCCTTTTACAGTACCTCCGTTCATATTCTCTTTCTTCCATCTGACTTTCCACCCTCTCTAACAATTGTTTCATAGTGCAGCTGCGAGGTTATCCTCCTATTACACCTTTAAACCCGCCTTACTGTCAAAATATCCCTTTCAGCGCTGAATGATCTCATGGGTCCCAACGACTGGCCTTTGGCGTAAAATCTATATTCTATCTATCTATCTGTCTTATGATAGTTCTTTATTTAAGAGTCACGCCTGACCTTCACATATAAAAATTGCCTTATATAAAAAGAAAGGTATAAAGAAAGCATATCGAATAAACATTATATTTTCCTTTATTTACGTATTTTACTTAAATTGCTTTGACATCTTTCATTACAGCTGGTACAGCTGTCAATCAAACAGGTTAACCATTTCGTAGGAAAAGAAAAAAAAAAAACAGAAACGGAGATTAGAATTTTTATCTAAAGATAAAAGTTTCACGCCGGTATGTCCATCGGATTTTACCCGGCATTACCCGTCAGTTAACGAAACCTCTCAGGTAGAGATTTTTATCCGCGAAGATTGCGTCATCCGCGTTGCTTTTGACGAGTACCTTTTGCGTCACGACATTGTGGAGGACAAGAATAAGACCCGCTAGTTTTTTTCGGCTGCGATAAAAGGCTTCGATTCTCTCGAACCTTTTGATGTTGGTTCGGTTATTTTTATTTGTTTATAATTTTATAAAAAAAGAAGTTAATGACTGAATCAAGGATGAACACCATACGCAGAAAACTTCCACAGGATCAACCTGCTCATATATCTACATAGATGGCTCACCAGCTGTTTGTTGATTCCCTTACACACACACACACACACACACACACACACACACACACACACACACACACACACACACACACACCCACTGAATCACTCACCTTACTCTTATTTAAGAATATTTAAGCCCATTCATTTCAACACCTTGTCCACCTCTGACCAGCAGTTATTATTATTATTATTATTATTATTATTATTATTATTATTATTATTATTATTATTATTATTATTATTTCATATGGTAACGAGTTTAGTTTTTCAATTATTGTTATTTCTCAGTTTGTATCGTCATTTCTCGATCC
>NC_089786.1:11470000-11477500 GCF_040412425.1 Macrobrachium rosenbergii | reverse complement strand
AGAGAGGTGACCGAAGTGCTCAGGGAAATGGAGTTTGAGTCTCAGCTTTTTTGCAATTTGCTGAAATCATACCCTTCAAGAATGCAGGCTGTGGTACATGCAGATGGAGGCCACACTAAATATTAAATACTCAGAGAAAAACTTAAATAAATACCTGTTCTGAATTACTTTTGTTTTTGTCCATATCAATTTTAGTTTATGCTGTAGAGGGGGGCTCTAATTTCGAAACACCCTGTATATTTATATACAGTGTATATATATATATATATATATATATATATATATATATATATATATATATATATATATATATATATATATATATATATATATATATATACAACTATTTATCACATCACCGTGATTCATATACAATCAGAAAGCTACAAACGTCCCTTTAATATCCATTGCTCTACCTCGAAATAATATATTTTCATATATGTTACCGAAGGGGAATTTTTTAGTTGATAATAAGTCCACTGTCCCGTGGGGTCGAACCAGCGACGGACGAGGAATCAGGACTACAGGGACACACTAACGCAGTCGGCCCTTCGGTAACATATATGAAAATATATTATTTCCGAGGTAGAGCGAATTGGATATTAAAGGACGTTTGTAGCTTTCTGATTATATATATATATATATATATATATATATATATATATATATATATATATATATATATATATATATATATAAATATATATATAAATATATATATGTATATATATATATATATATATATATATATATATATATATATATATATATATATATATATATAAATATATATATATATATATATATATATATATATATATATATATATATATATATATATATATATATATATATATATATATAAATATATATATTATATATATATATAAATATATATATATATATATATATATATATATATATATATATATATATATATATAAATATATAAATATATATATATATATATATATATATATATATATATATATATATATATATTATATATGTATATGTATATATATATATATATATATATATATATATATATATATATATATATATATATATATATATATATATATATATATTATATATATATATATATATTATATATGTATATGTATATATATATATATATATATATATATATATATATATATATATATATATATATATATTCTGCTACCAGTCGAGAGGGCCAGGTTCAAATCCCGCCGCTCACTGATGGCTCGGATTGCGCCACTGCAAAAATCCCTGCAGCCCGTCAACATAGCGGTCCGAGAAAAACCTAGAGGTTCAGTAGTAGAATAGGTACCAGCCCTCAGGCTGGGGGTTCTTAACAGTGGGCCTAGCGACACACTGGCCATGTGTCATAGGCATTGGGACCTGTCCCCCACTGGCTGTCGGCCTAAGAAACAGGAGATCAGCGGCTCCCTATGAGCCTACAGAGGCCCAGGAGGATTTTTTAAAATTAAAAATATATATATATATATATATATATATATATATATATATATATATATATATATATATATATATATATATATGTATGTATGTGTGCAGTGGTACATCTGTAGTACCAATATTTTATGATTCTCTCTCTCTCTCTCTCTCTCTCTCTCTCTCTCTCTCTCTCTCTCTTTCTCCATGTCGATCTTTATCCATGTCGACTATAGTACGTATAATAACAAATAAAATCTAAATTCAGATAGCATTCGGATGCCTCTTAGTGGTTTTCTTACTGGAGTTGGGATAATCTTGTAGTTAAATAATGATTAGATCTTCAGTCACTGTGGATGTTTTTTGAATCTCTTGTACAGTCATGCTCAAATCAGAGGCGACATGATTCTTTTTGTATCATCCAAAATCTCAGAATCAGCGTAACGTTGCCAAGTAGTTTAAACTTTTTAATTTTTATTTCAATGTCATGCATGTCGACAAGTTTTCGAATTCACAGCTAGCTCTATTATCCCTATTGTTATGTAAATATGATCCCTTGTATGCACTGGTATAATTCGTAACCTGTGAGATTTGAACTGATTTTTTATTTTATTGCCGTTGTGCCGTCAGTGACAGCACGCTTAACATGCTCCTCAGGCTGGTCAATGCAGCATTATAACAGTAGATCTAATAAGCTCAACAGTCATAACAGCAATTTCAAATTATGAATATGAATTACAATAAGTTTTCTTTGAATGATGAAGTTTTAGGCTGTGCTCGAGCTGCTTGTATGTTGCAAAATGATTTATATGTAAAGTCCCCCGCTTCAGTGAACATCCCGTTTTCTGTGGTGCCTTCACATCGACCTAGGGTCGACCAGAACATATGTTTATCACCATATTTATAAACTGTATATTTATTGTCTTTCCAAATTATCATGCTTTATGTACATGTAACAAAGTATTTATATTATACATCAGACATTATTGATCACTATGTTTTCTGTATGAACCTGTCCTGTTTTTATAGAGAATTAGTTTAACCTCAGGTCACCTGTAAATCTTTGTACCCGCGGTCTCTACGAAGTACACAGACGTCCGCACCCTGCTGTATAAGCAGCTTGCTTCATCAATAAAGTAGCAGTACTTGTCTTCCTGCTCATTATTTCGCACGTCTCTCACAGTGGTGACCCCCGGAGTGGTTCCTGGATGCCATTAACGGACCCAAACGGCGACTAAGTCTTGGCCCGATGAACCTTACCCACGCCCCTAACGGACTAACTACGGTGCTCTAACAAAGCGTTCGGGCGTTTATCAACCCTCGTCGGCAGGTCACCAGCGTCATTAGCGAACCAACATGGCACGCTCCCCCAGTGTGTATTGGCACAAGTATTCCCTCACACTCCAAGTGAGAGCGCGAAATGAGCATGGACATGGACATTCCCAACCACATCCAAATTACCACGAACCTCTCGGAGGCAGACACCTCCCTCTCGCAACCCCCTCCTGCACGCACCTCCACGCCGGTAACTGCACCCCACACAATGACCCCCCGTGACAGACCAACCAAAGACGGCCCTTAACATAAGACTGCCGCCATTTACCAAGGAAAACACAGCATCCTGGTTCTACAGGGTCGAGGGGCAGTTCAGAGTAGCAGGCCTAACAGATGAGTTGTTGAAGGCGGATATCGCCATCAACGCCCTCCCGGAGGAGATATACAGGATGATCACCCCGTGGTTGATGATGACGCTGGGTACGCCACCTTCCAAGAACTAAAATCTACTCTCGTCGAGACCTGCTTCCTGCAGGTCTCCGAGAGAGCTGCCTGTGCCTCGACCTCGCCCTCAACCCCCGGCAAGAGGAAACCTCTTGGAAACGTGGCACGCCCTCCAGAACCTCCTCCTCCTCCCCCCTGAGGCTGACAGCAGCTGCAGGCACAAAGAAATCAGCCTGTTGAGGGAGATCTTCCCGTGGCAGCTACTGCTGGAGGTCCATGGGCAGATCACGGACGCATATACCCTCCTGGTCGAGGACCTAATCAGGGTGGCGCAGCAGCTGACGGATTCCACAAAGGCGGCCAAGCGGGCGACCACACCCGCACACTCCGCCAACTGCCTTCTGCTGGAGGACCCCACCACGGAGCCCATCAACGTCGTCGAACAGAAAAGGCCGTCCCACCAGCAGAAGAGGGAGGGGCCGGGGCTTTGCTATTACCACCGGAGGTTCGGGAGAGCTGCCCAGAGATGCGAAGCCCCCTGCCCTTTCTTCCCTTCAAAAAACGGAGGAGGCGGCGGCCAACTGCACAGGCCACCATGGCAGCAGCAGCAAAAACACCCATGGGCCCCTTACCATTAGGTTTCTACATCCGCGACACCATCTCTGGCAGGATGATGTTGGTCTACACTGGAGCCATGCGTTCAGTGTTTCTGCCTTCAGGAGAGGACCGCAGACACCCGCCAGACCCAACTGCCTCCCTGATGGCCGCGAACGGGTCTCCCATCCTCTCCTATGGCACCAAGCTCCTGTCGATCTCCATCCTCGGCCAGAGGTACAGCTGGGAATTCATCATCGTCGATGTCAGGATCCCACTCCTAAGGGCAGGCTTCCTCGCCCACTTCGGACTGGCAGTCGATGTCGGCCGCAAACGCCTGCTGGACACCGAGTCCTACCAGACCCTGCCCTTGTTGCCAGGCCCCAAGGAGCCCGCCATCTGTTCCGTCACGCCCCACCAGTATGGTTCCCTCCTGAAGGAGTTCCCGGAGGTCTTCAAACCCGAGCTCCATCAGATGCCCGGGGTTCCTGCCAAACACGGGAAATACCACTACATCAAGACGAAGGGTCCCCCGACGCACGAAAGTTCTGACGGCTTCCCCCGCAGCACCTTCAGGAGGCCAAAAAGGCCTTCGCTGTGATGGAGAGGATGGGCATATGCAGGAAGGCTCCCAGCCCGTGGGCCTCCCCACTTCACATGTTGCAGAAAGTGGACGGCACCTTAAGGCCCTGCAGCGACTACAGGTGGCTGAACCTTGCAACAGAGTCCGACCACTACCCCCTGCCAAACATGCAGAACCTGACGGCCTGTTTCCACGGAGCCAAAATACTCTCAGAAATGGATCTTTTAAAGTCATATTTTCAGGTACCAGTAGCACCAGAAGACATCCCCAAAACCGCCATCGTCACGCCTTCGGGTCCTACGTCTTTGCCCTCTCCACCTTCGGCCTGAGGAATGCGGGCACGACCTTCCAGAGGTTGATGGACAGCATCCTGGGGGACCTGGGCTTCTGCGTCTGCGACATCGACGATATCCTAATCTTTTCCAGATCCCGGGAGAAACACCTGCGACACATCCGGAAAGTCCTCCAGCGCCTGCAGGAAAGTGGCCTCGTCGCCAGGTTCGACAAGTGCACCTTGGGCATCGAGAAGGTGGAATTCCTGGGGCACGAGATATCCCCAGAGGGCGTCCCCCAATGTCGTCGAAGGTTGAAGCCGTCAAGAAGTTCCCCACCCCTACCGTCATCAGGGCCGTACAAGAATTCCTCGGGATGTCAACTACTACAGAAGATTCATCCAGGGATTGCTCACACCATGGCCCCCCTGACGGAGGTCCTCAAGGGACGTCCAAAGTCCTTAGTGTGGGGCCCCGACCAGCAGAAGGCCTTCCCCCTGATGAAGGCCGCCCTCGCCAAAGCAACATCTTTGGCCCATCAGGACCCCAACACCCCTCCAGCTGACAACAGACGCCAGCGACGTCACCTGTGGAGCTGTCCTGGAGCAAGTCATCAGGGGGACCCTTCAGCCCATCGCCTTCTTCAGCAGGAGGCTAAGCCCCACCAAGTCCCACTACAGCACCTTCGACCGGGAACTCTTCGCAGTATACCAGACGGTACGGCATTTCAAGTTCCTCCTGGAGGGAACGCCCTTCACAATTTGGACCGACCGCCAGCCGCTGTTCCACACCTTCACGAAGTTGGGGGACGCATGGTCCTCTAGGCAGCAGCGGCACCTCGCGGCCATCGCGGAGTTCACCTGCACCATCAAATACCTCCCCGGCAGGAAGAACCTGGTAGCTGACACCCTCTCAAGGATCGAGATCGGCTCAGTACAGCTCGGGATCGACTACGAGGACCTCACCCACGAACAGGTTGCTGATCCTGAGACCCCTGCCTACTGTACAGCCATCATGTCACTGAAGTGGAAGGACGTGCCCTTCGGTTCAGGAGGATCAACATTACTGAGCGACGTTAGCACTGGATGTTCCCTCCCCCAGGTGCCCGCCTCTAGACGTCGGCTGGTCTTCAACGTCATCCATGGCCTATCCCACCCCTCCGGAAGGACAACAGCCAGGCTGCTGATGGAGAAGTTCGTCTGGCATGGCATACAGAAGGACGCGACGGCCTGGGCAAGGCATTGTATGCAGTGTCAGGCCAGCAAAGTAGGACGGCACACTGAATCTGGAGTGGGCGAGTTCCCCCCAGCCAAAGAGACGCTTCAGGCACATCCACGTCGACGCAGTGGGTCCTCTTCCCCCATCAGGAGGAGCCATATACCTTCTAACACTCGTTGACTGCTCCACCAGTTGGCCCGAAGCTATGCCCATAAAAGAAGCCACCTCTAGTGCGTGTGCAGAAGCCCTTCTCTCCAGCTGGATCAGCTGGTTCGGTGTCCCAGACCACATAACGACAGACAGAGGACCTGCTTTCCTGTCCGAGCTGTGGACCACCCTGGCACGCCTAATGGAGACCACTCACCACAGCACCACCACCCATAACCCCGCAGCCAACAGAATGGTGGAAAGGTTCCACAGGTCTCTGAAGGCGTCCCTCATGGCTCGTTGCTCCTCCGAGAATTGGAAATACCAGCTGCCCTGGGTCCTCCTCAGGTTGAGAACCGCCCCCAGAGCCAACGGCGACCCCTCCTCAGCGGAAAAAGTCTACGGGAAGAACCCTGGTAGTCCCAGGGGAACTTGTTGCAGAGGACAGGGACGACATAAGGATGCAGAGGCTCCGTGACAGGGTTGGAAAGTTCACCCCCTGCCAAAGGACATTCACCAATAGGATGTCCCCCTTCATGCCCCCCGGGCTATCCTCCGCCACCCACGTCTTCGCCAGGGACGACGCCGTGCGCCCACCCTTAACTAGACCCTACAGAGGACCTTTCCTTGTACTGGAAAGGAACAAGAAGGCATTCCGAGTAGCCATCCACGGTTGGGAAGACTGGATATCTGTAGATCGTCTCAAACCCTCGTTCCTGGAGGAGGTCGTCGGAGGTGGACCCCAGAGCCTCCCACAGGGTGTGGCACCCCCTCAGGCAGCGCCATGCGCAGGAAAGAGGCGTGGGCGTCCCCAGAAAACCCAGAAACCAGACAAGAAGGCACCCCAACAAGCCACTCCAGAGGGCGCCGAGGAATGCAACCACCCTCTCCAGTTGACATCGAGGAAGCGAGGCCCCCTTCGTCGTCCCAGCAGATACCCGCTTTGACCAGACATTACCTCCGTCTTTGTTGGGGGGGGGGAGTATTGTAAAGTCCCCGCTCAATGCGTTCTCTCTAGTGAACATCCCGTTTTCTGCGGTGCCTTCACATCGACCTAGGGTCGACCAGAACATATGTTTATCAACATATTTGTGAATTGTATATTTATTGTCTTTCCAAATGATCATGCTTTATGTAGGCTACATGTAACGAAGTATTTATGTTATGCATCAGACATTATTGATCACTATATGTTTTCTGTATGAACCTGTCCTGTTTTTGTAGAGAATTAGTTTGACCTTAGGTCACCTGTAAATCTTTGTACCCGCGGTCTCTGCGAAGTACACAGACGTCCGCACCCCGCTTTATAAGCAGCTCGCTTCATCAATAAACTAGCAGTACTTGTCTTCCTGCTCATTATTTCGCACCTCTCTCACATATAGGCCTAAGAAAATATCTAAGCCGTCTGGGATGTAATCTCTGTTACTAAAGAATTTATTTGTAGAGATTTCCTGTTCTTTGAGAAACAGGTAATGATTTTAATTATATGGAGAAGATGATATTAATCGAAATATCTATTAGTAT